>NC_085860.1:21837983-21840483 GCF_034702125.1 Engraulis encrasicolus
CATCCACTGTAAAATGATTGGTCACAGAACGCAGAAACAGAAAAATACAGAATGTCAATGCAATTTGCAGTATATGATTACACAGTGACTAATCCAATCGTGGGGCAATCCAAAATGTCTCCCAGAAAAAAAACAATAAATGATTAACAAACTTAAACACTGGACTGTACACAAACTACACACACACATCTGGTCTCTTATTAAACTGTCCTTTAAAACCCTAGGTTATCACGGATAGCTGGGTCTCTTAGCGTCCAAAAAGGGCCTAATCGTTACGCGCTGGATAGAAGCACCAAAATCGGTGTAGACCTTCCTTAGGGTGTTCTCCATCATTTCAGAAGGGGTGCCCCAAATTTCAATGTCATTAAGGTCATTTTTATGGGGTAAATCCAAGATGGCTGCCCAAAACCAGCCAATAGTAGTAAAATGCTGTACTGCCTGGACATAATGGTGTTATGGGCCAATCCACCTGTTTGTGTGTGATGAATACAAACTGAACTTTGAAAATATGTGCAAAACTTACCATAAAAACAATGTTATATATGTCTTATTTAGATTCAAAAACAGGAAAATCATAAAAACCATGGTCAGAATGAGATCACTCTACAATTGAGAGCTAATTTCTGGGCATTTAGCTATTGAACCAACATTCATTAAGAGTTTTAAAAATTTGCAGTGGGTCATATCTATAACATCCAAAAAGAAAATTGTGGTTAGAACATTTAGGGGAGAAGAGATAAACCCTTGAACTGGGCCACACATAACTGTCCCAATGTTAGCATGCTAGCATTAGCAGGTTCAGACACTCAGTCTGCTCTTCAAGATGGCAAACAATAATTTTAATCCCACTTACACATGCGCGCACACACACAAACTACTACTACTTCCTTAGGACCCCCTCAATGATTTAACCCTAGGAGTCCAACTGAAATATATGCATATCAATCAAGTCAATAATACATGTACATATCAAGTGTCAGTGACAGCTGTCAAATGACAAATGTATGCTGATTAATGTTCAGATATGTATATCGCAGTCCTAAGTGTACAATGGAGTGATAAGGGCATTTATGCTTAGGAAATTATGAATAATCAATATTCAATACACCATCCATACAGTATATTGACAGATACTTTGTTTTAAAAGAGCAAAATGGTAACATGTCTGTTTTTCCATCTACTTTTGGCTTTAATCTAGATGACATGTTGGCTACCTAACCACTTAATTTATTGTTTGCTCGTTATTTTTTATTTGTGGGTGTGGGCCTTTGTTTAAAACATGTCTGCCTGCCTTCCCTCTTTCACATAGGTTACTAAAATAGTCTTTCAAAAACTTAAAACAACAGCATGTGGAAATCCTATTGGCTTTGGAGGGCTAACGTCTATAAGACTATACTGTACTGTACTGTACTGTACTGTACTGTACTGTACTGTACTGTACTGTGATATACCATACTGTACTCTACTGCACCGTGCAGTATGCTACTGTACTGTACTGTACTGTACTGTACTGTACTAGACTGCACCGTACTGTATGCTACTGTACTGTACTTAACTAGACTCCACCGTACTGTATGCTACTGTACTGTACTGCACCGTACTGTATGCTACTGTACTGTACTGTACTATACAGCACCGTACTGTATGCTACTGTACTGTACTGCACCGTACTGTATGCTACTGTACTGTACTGTACTATACTCTACTGTACTTTATTATACTGTACCATTCTGTATGCTACTGTACTGTACTGCACTCCACTGCACTGCACTGTACTGTACAGTACAACTATAGAACTGAAACATGTAGAGCGGTGGTGCTCAAACTGTGGTACGCGTACCACTGGTGGTACTTGAGACATCTCTGGTGGTACTTGGAATGCCATTATGAACCTCTCCTGTACTGACTGGCAAAAGTGAATATGGAAGGCCTTTACTGCGATATTCTAATGTTGGTTGTCAAGGTGGTACTCGGAGAGCTGAATATTTTCTCAGGGGGTACTTCACACAAAAGGTTTGAGAACCACTGATGTAGAGCATTCTGAGGACATGTACAATATTATGCAAAAAGGTGTAGTGGGAATGAGTTATGTTACTGTTACCACTCAA
Source organism: Engraulis encrasicolus (assembly GCF_034702125.1). Taxonomy (NCBI): domain Eukaryota; kingdom Metazoa; phylum Chordata; class Actinopteri; order Clupeiformes; family Engraulidae; genus Engraulis; species Engraulis encrasicolus. The sequence continues at coordinate 21,840,092 of NC_085860.1, forward strand.
AATCTTGAAGGTTAAAAAAAGTCTTGTGGCATTTTGTTTGGGGGGGTGGGGTATGATCGACTATTCTTCCGCCCAGACTATTTATGTGCCTTGCATATCAAGAAAATGAGTCCAGGTAATGATTTACTTTCATAGTATATACCATATGAGAAGTGTTGTTCTATATATATATTTCTCCTATGGGTAAGGGTGGCAAAAGACCTACAGTACATGTTGTCCATCAGCTGTCAGTTTTGATAGCAGTTTAAGTACTCAATGATTACTGAGCTAACTAATACAACTTTTGACACAAGTACTAGGTGAGGACTTGTCTGCAAATAAACATTTTTTTTTATCTCTGTCTTCTTACTCAACATACACAAAAAAATCATTCCCATTTAATTTGAACTGAA
>NC_085860.1:21845483-21852983 GCF_034702125.1 Engraulis encrasicolus
CTATGTTTTCTCGGTTCCGCTTGGGCCTGCTTGTGTAGTCTGTTTTCTTGTGACTAGACACATTTGGGTTTCGAGTGACCACAAATAGTGTTTTGGTGCGTTTTCCTTTTTTAGTTTGTTTACATGCGCTAGCACACACTTACAGTGAAGTGTTACCAAATATTGTTACCTTCTCTTCTGTCAACAGGCAAAATAGAATACGTAGGTTCCCTAAATTAGGATGAATTTTGACAAAGCTCACACTCAGTGATGCCAACAGCGATTTTTTCGAGAGTTGCAAAATACGGTCAAGTGCTTATTTTTTTATCAGTTCTATAGTAGAGACTGTAGAGATTTCTTGTTTACTGACCTCAATTCACTCCAAAGAAACCGTAGCTGCATGAGATAGCCTCCCTACTTCCACAACATGGTGCTGGACCTCATTTCTCATCTCCGCCTGGAGGCATGTCCTGCCCTACAAAGGCAATGTTTAGTAACAGATGCCCTCAGTCCGACTTCTTCTGGCACTGAGGAAAACAGATATCAGCTATATACATTAAAACACATGAAAGGGGTCCTGCCGTGACCAACCGGTGGGGTACTCGTCTGCCATGCGCGCCGACCAGGGTTCGATTCCCGACCCGGGTCCTTTGCCGGCCCCTCCCCATCTCTCTCCCCATTCGCTTCCTGTCCACCTCTCAGACTGTCCTATCATCAATAAAGTCATAGAAGACCAAAAAAAATTAAAACACATGAAAGGATTCATATAGTCATATGGACTGTAAGATTCAGTGCCTCATTCTAAAAAAATGTCCCGTTACCTAATTTCCCTAATAAGGCACATTCGCATTCCATGGGGTACTTGGGATGTGTACATGGTATATAGTACTATAAAAGTGTCCCATTTATTTTCACCCACATATAAGATTTGTGGTGCCATGTTAGTTTTTTTCCTGTTTAAACTCAGTTTTGACGCAATACACAGTCACTGAATCTTTTCCTTGTGGGGCAGCATTGTCCTTGTCCTATTTTTTTTCCATTGAGGGGCCAACTTTATTTTGACAGGATAGTGAAGAGTGGAACAGGAAACGAGTGGTACAGAGCGAAAGGGGAGGATCGGGAAATGACCTGGGTTGGGAATCGAACTCAGGTCACCCGCCCAGCAGTCCAGTGCCCAGCTGACTAAGCCACAGCTGGGCCGTCCTTGTTCTATTTCTAAACAGTGATTAGTTACCGTAATTGTATGCATTGTTGTGCATTTCCTTAGCATCTATTGCTCAACCATGCACACTGCTAAATATTATTTTGGGTGCTTTGTTGTTGTTACCTTCGCCAAGACAAAGTCGGCGAAGGTTATGTTTTGACCGCTGTGTATTTATTTATTTATTTATTTATTTATTTATTTGTGAATATGTTTGTTTGTTTGTTTGTATGTACTTCGTATAACTCAGTCAGAACTGAGCCGATTTTTATGAAATTTGGTGGGATGATTGGTCATGACCCAAGGAACAATCGATTAGTTTTTGGGAGTGATTGGGTCAATGGTCAAAGGTCAAGGTCAAAATGTTTGTTTGTACTTCGTATAACTCAGTCAGAACTGAGACGATTTTTATGAAATTTAGTGGGATGATTGGTCATGACCCAAGGAACAATCGATTACTTTTTGGGAGTGATTGGGTCAAAGGTCAAGGTCAAGGTCACGAAAAGGTCAAACTCAGAAAGAACTGAGCCGATTTTTATGAAATTTAGTGGGATGATTGGCCATGACCCAAGGAACAATCGATTAGTTTTTGGGAGTGATTGGGTCAAAGGTCAAAGGTCCAGGCCAAGGTCACGAAAAGGTCAAAAACGTAAATTGAGCCGATTTTTATGAAATTTAGTGGGATGATTGGTCATGACCCAGGGAACAATCAATTACTTTTTGGGAGTGATTGGGTCAAAGGTCAAGGTCAAGGTCACGAAAAGGTCAAAACGTAAATTGAGCCGATTTTTATGACATTTAGTGGGATGATTGGTCATGACCCAAGGAACAACCGATTACTTTTTGGGAGTGATTGGGTCAAAGGTCAAGGTCAAGGTCACAAAAAGGTCAAAAACGTTTTTCTTTGCCAAGCACTATATGCCAGAAGAACGTGTGCATGCTGAATTGAATAAGAGGTCAAGACTGGGCCAAAAATGTAATATTACGATATTCCGGTCCGATTTAAATGAAACTAACACCAACATTTGGAGAATGTTATGCCCCACATTTTGAAGATGGCCAGAAAAAAATAAGTGGCGTAGGCGAAGGTTTGCGCTCTACCGAGTGCCCATTCTAGTTATTGTTGTTTTGAGTGTGGCAGATTGCAACCATTCCATGCTCCCTTTCACACACACACACACACACACACACACACACACACACACACACACACACACACACACACACACACACACACACACACACACACACACACACACACACACACACACACACACAGTCTCTCTCTCTCTCTCTCTCTCTCTATCTCTCTCTCTCTCTCTCTCACTATCTCTCGTGTCTCTCTCTCTCTCTCTCTCTCTCTCTCTCTCTCTCTCTCTCTCTCTCGGGTGTTGTCTCTCCATAGTCCTCTGGGCTGCCTGCCCCTGTAGCCCTCTATCTCCCATGTCCAGATGGGTGTGGCAGTGCAGTGGCTCCTCTGAACTTCACCCAGGGCCAGCACAGCACATGTACTGCAGTATTTTGGAGTCGCAGCTGCTGCCGAGGCGGGGCCGCTCCTGTCCTCTCTCTATGTACAATGATGGTGAGGGATGATGGTGTCAGATCATGACATGAGGCAGACACCAACTGGAAATGGTGGTGGTGGTGGTGGTGTGTGTGTGTGTGTGTGTGTGTGTGTGTGTGTGTGTGTGTGTGTGTGTGTGTGTGTGTGTGTGTGTGTGTGTGTGTGTGTGTGTGTGTGTGTGTGTGTGTGTGTGTGTGTGTGTGTGTGTGTGTGTGTAGGCTATGTGTGGAGGAGGTGCAGTCCAGCGGGCCGGGGCCTTTGGGAGTTATGGGGGGCAGATCCCGCCTGACAGCCAGCACATGTTTAATTAATTACCCCACTACACACTCCAGTCGCCACGGTGACTGCGCGGAGGGGGCAGAGCATGAATTATGCATGGAGGCCCCACCAGAGCCCAACCCGCCCTTTTTTTATCAACACAAACATCTGATTGGCTGAGTGGAGGACAAAGAGGAACTCTCATTGGTCAGTTGGCTGGAGACTCAGGACAGCGATAACGTATCTCCAAGTACCCACCCCTGCGATTGTCACCACAGGGTTAGACTACTAGACTGTGTACACTCATTATGCTTTGTTGTAACTCCATACGGCGCTATTAAAAACACAGTTTGACATAAATTAGCCGGCACGTTGTAATAATGCCTTTATTTACAGTGCAGCCTGTCATCGTACAGAAAAGGCCACAGTGGGACGGAGCAATTGAGGTTAAGTAGGGTAGTTTCTTTGATAAGAATCGTTCAAATACCTTCCGCAATCTACAGCACAATCAGCATCTCATGCCTGTGTGTGTGGGAGTCCCTTATGGAATTTTCTGAGGAGAAAAAAACATTCTCAAGCTTCTCTTGTGTTCTCAATGGACTGGCTGTGAGTGAAGCTGAGTGGGCACTGGGCAGGTCAACTCTGTAGACCTTGCACATAGCAATGTCCCACTGGACACAGGGGGGTACAACACTCAGCCCAACACCAAAGGGTTGCTGGTTCAGCTCCCAGGTGGGGTGGTGAAGAGTGAATGGCCAGTGGTTAGAGGCGATTCTAGTGTCAGTGGGGGCCCCAAGCAAAAACTGAGAGGAATGAATTAAGTTGAGCTGTTTCTCACATTCTAGTGGCTTGGGGGGCCCAAGCGACTGCCTGCTAGCCTTGTGACGAGATGTGCATCTGCCAGTGGTCTTACCCCATCACCCCTTGTCATTAAAGCACCCTGAGTGTGGTACCATTAGCACACTGCACTGTGAGATCCTTAATACCACTTGCTTTTATCCCAACCGACTTTCGGTTATTTTACAGCATGTCGGTTACAGTGCCTTGAGAAATGTGTGGACTAGGTCCTTTGCTCAAGGACACTTAAGCCATGGCTGAAGGTGTAGGAATGTAGGTCACCGCTGGACCTAGAGTATGGGACAATGACCATGGCCTTTGGCTTTCGCCAACGATCTGACAGTAATAATATAAGCTGGTCACACCTAATGCTGTGAAGCTCTTAACACTAATCACAAGCCAACCTGTCTTCCCAGGCCTATGTTTACCTTTTTTCGTGTTGAGTTCATTTTATGTTTCGTGTTGTATTTTGTTTTTCAAAATAGATAGAAATAGTCAATACCATTTGGGTCCACTTTTTCTCCCAAGTAAAGCAACCCAAGGCTGGGTGGGTTGTATCACCCAGTAACATCAGCTATTGAGTGTGTACTGTATTTGTCTGTGGGGGTCTTGTTGGTTGTGAAAGGCTCTGTGAATGAATGGATGGTCTGCATGGCACAGACTGTATGGCTGAGCTGAATAAGACATGGAGAAAAAGAAAGGTTGACACAGATGGATGGCTATACAGTAGAAAGAGATGCGTTGGCACCACCAGGGCCGCTGACGGCTTTGGTCGGGCCCAGGACAAAGTCATCTGAAAGGGCCCCTTTCCCAATACATTCAATGTAATGAGGACCCAGTTATGGGCCCCCTATCCCAGGGCCCTAGACAACGGACCCTTTTGTCCATCCCTGTCGGCGTCTCTGGGCACCACAGTGAATCCCATCCAATCCACATCATCATCATCACGCTGCCACCATCATGCCGCGACATCTCCTCTAGTGTGGAGCCCATGGGGACACAGCACGCAGCATGGCACCTCCTCCGCAAGACAAAGACTCATTCTTTTCTTTTCTTTCGTTCCTCTCCTTTTCTCTCTCCCTCCTCTCTATTTCTCTCTGTCCCTCCCTCATCTCTTGCCCTCTATTCTATTCAGTCTTGTCTCCCACTCTTGCCCTGCTTCTGGAAATCAGATGAAGTGACTGCATGTGTGTGTGTGTACAGTGAAAAAATGCAGTGTTAATTTAACACTTAGAGAGTACTCTGGGACCAAATAGACTCTAGATGATGGTAAAGTGATTCTTTTAGTGTTGAATTCACACTTCAGTTATCACTATGAATTATCCAATTCATTACATGTTACAAGCCTAATGCACTAGATTAGAATAATACCGGTAGTTACCTACTGAATACATGGTTTGTGAAAGGCAATGAACGGCAGAAGTTCAACACAAAGTTCTACGAAGCTGAAAGTCTTTTGCTATATCCGTTTTTTAATTTTCTGCTTTGTCAGTGTTACTATGGTCTATTGCACTTGTCCCGGTGAGAGTAGGACTTGTGTCGGAGACTATTATTTTGTTTTATTATTTTTATTTTATTAAAGGATACCCATTGGCTTATGCCGTAGCAGTTCACTCGTTTTCCTGGGGTCCTAATTCCAAATACATGTAACACGTCACATTTCAGATTAATAACAAAACAAATAGACATGTCTTGCAAAAATAAAGTTTTTCAAAGATTCAAGTAAATAAAATACAAGAAAATCTCAAAAGGTCAGCAACAAGTCTAGCAAACTGTTATAAAATGCAATGCTGCCACATTGCTGAAAGTTCTCCTTCACACATTTAAAAAAATAAAAAAACAGACCTGACAACTTAAGATGACACCTAGGCCTATATCAACCATTCAAAAGAATGGTTAATTTCCTGTTAAAGGTTTTTTTTTGCATGTGGCTTGACGGATATCTAATGGCAATTCGTTCCATGTCTTAATTGCTCTATAAAACACAGTTCTTTTCAGTGAATTCGTTTTTGGATTTGGTAGTACAATGTCACCCTTGCCTGCTTTTCTGGTGGCATATTTGTGAGCCGTGTTACAAAACACTGCTTGCTGGATCAAAGACTCAGGTCTCTGCGTTTTTATTGCTTCATTAAGACATGTCGCTGTGCTTAAGGCCAGTCTCTTCTCCACGCTGAGCCATGACAGCGCAGTGTGCATTGTATGGATGCCAGTTGCCATATTGCCATATTGGCGACATGAAGCCAACAGGGGGTAGGGATGGGGGCACGATGACAAAAGGGTCAGTTGTCCTGGGCCCAGGGAAGGGGGGGGGGGGGAAGGGTTAGGTCCTCAATACACTGTACTGTAAGTGTTGCGATGACTTTGTCCTGCATGCGCCCAGAGCTGTCAGTGACCATGCCCATACACACAATTCTGATTGTGATTATAGAAGTGCCATTTAGATAGGAATCAGCTAGTTTCCAAATGGTGTGAAACAACATGCTATTTTAAAACACCTATCTCTCTCTCAATCATCACCGTAGGAAATCTACCATGGAAAACACATACTAGAAAACTCACAAGATGTTTTTTTAATTGTAATGGTCTTATGCATGGCCATTCCCATAGCTCTTATATGGCAAAACAAGAGTACAGCCTACCTAAGATCTTGTATGAGGTTTGGGGTTCTACTGTATATTTTATTCAAAAGTTCCAGAACCTAGTGTAACCTACTGAAAAAGTAGACCAGAGAAAGTAGATACATACACAGTGGACGAATGGTCTGAAGTGTATGTGGTAGCAATACATTTACTGTGTGAATAATGTGGCCCTGGTCTGGCCAGCATCTGGCATTAGACAGATGAAATTGTCGATACCCTTCATTAAAATTGAAAGCAAAAGTGGAAGTCCCATTTTTGTAAGCTGTCAGCTTCCTGAATACATACAATATGATGACGCCCCAACCCCCCCGCCGCCCTGGGCCAGGGACAGCTCACCCGTTTGCACACCCCCCAGTCAGCTTCCTTTAGTCCTATGCCTAACCAGGCGCCATACTCCACCATCAGCCACTGCCCATTTGCCCTCCTGTCCCTCCTGACCGACAGCCCTCTCCTTACTGGAGTCTGCAAATCTAATTCAGACCCTTATCGTTATGTGATTAAGCTCTTTGCTCGCTTGTGATTCAGATAGAAGCCAATGCGTGCAAGCACACTGCTTCTCTCTGGCTGCCTGCTGTACAGTTTTTCTTACAGCAGAAAAGAGGAGAGGCGGGGTGAATGAAGGATTGTAAATCAAAGTCTAATTTTTTGAAGGAGGTGGAAAATTGATTTTTGGGACAATTGGGAATTTGTTCATCTATTTTCACCTCTGAAGCTAAACTGAAAGTTCAGAGTCGTTAGAGATCTGTTATCTTGATAAGGATTATTTGAAAATGAATGTTTTACTGATAATTTTAAGTATTATATCAAGACAACTGATTTAATTTTGTGAATATGTGCACTTTCGTATGAACTTGTCAAACAGATCTCCTGCAGTACAGACGAAAACTGTTGTATCAAATTAAGCGGAGATAAGACGTGTTGCCACCCTTCGGAAATGTTTTTACATTTCTGAAAATAAGGGCACACAAGGGTGTGGGGCCCACCGAGAAATGCCTGCTATGCCAGATGACCAGTGCAGCCCT
>NC_085860.1:21865483-21872983 GCF_034702125.1 Engraulis encrasicolus
GCACTGACCGTGGAAAACAAACATAGCTGTTTGGGTAGAGCCATAAAAGGGCCCTGGCCAATCAACAACCCTGGGATTCAGAAACATGGAAAGCATGAGGTGTAATTTGACAGCCTTTACTGAGGTGAAACATTAACTTTTATGAACTTTAATTAAAATGTTATTACCCAGCCACTTTTCATGATGCAGCTGAAATTTAAATCTTAACGGCATACTTTTTTTTAATTTTTTTTAAACTAGGTGGATTTGAATGATGTAGGCCTAACCATCATACTAGTCTACATTGTAGCCTAGTGGATCGCTCTGTCTTTCCAGTTACTATCACTGGATTTGAGCAGCCAGGTTATAACATGATATCACACCATTTTGCATGTTTGTGCAGACATGTACGCTTAAATGTATTGACACTGACAGTGCTTTAAATGTTTTCCCCCACTATGCCACTGTAAACAGACATAGCCTATTTTGGTAAGTTTTAAACATTGTTGCCCTAACATGAAAAATATGATTGATGCTCATATAACCTATCAATCATGATAGTTTTGTGTCGTAAAATGTGTCGTAATGTGTCATTAAATGTGTCATTAACAGTTTGCCCTTTTGGTTAATCTGACCGAGATATGTGTGTAATGCAGATTGTTTCATTTGAATTCCAGTTGGGTTGAGATTTGTACTGCCTCCTTTCACTGCGTCATACTGGCGTTGACCAATCATAAGGTGCAATCTGAAACGCGCTGCCCCACTGCACAAGAGGGCAGGGGAAATGTGATATTTCTCAGATCGATGTTTTATAGTTTGTCTAAAATTCAAAACATTTTATCCCTATATTTGTTTTTGAGCACCGTTCAGACATTTCAAGCTCATCCGTCATTAGGGTGTTTTGGTAAGCTTTCAACAGTGTAACCGCCGCCCTGCAATCTCCTCCCCTCTCTGTTTGAAGAACATGCGCCTAACCGTGCTCTTGCGATACTGGCTTTAGCGCCTTCTGCTGCCACCACCGATGCGGGTAGTAGCCGTGTAAACCAATCTGCCCCGTGCCCAAATCTCTGTCCTGAGTGTTTACGCATGCAACGGTGAACTACGAAAAACTATGATACTCTTGCAGACACCAGGAGTGGAATATACCATGTGGGTCTCATTGGAATTGACTTCTTCCACCCAGCAGACGAGCTGAAGGCGTTTTGTAAGCTGTGCCCATATTTTCCAGGATTCCCTTGCAGTAGGTAAGGCAGCCTACATTCAAATGCGGCAGGTTTTGTAACGTCTCTGTTCAGCGCCATTGTAACACATTCTTGTCATGATTCAGTTTCGGTGAATGGATACAATGTTTCACTAGGACACGGTGTTTACATTGTATTAAGATCGCCTCTGCGTCGAGTTGAGTGCACGGAATTGAAGCACCCCTACTTGGGTAATCCTACACGTAGGCTCCAGCATTCAGGCTTTGCTTAACACTCTTGGCCGTTTGTCTGTCGGCACGACGGTCGATTGATTTATTTAACTTGTAACAAGATGTCGAAGGGAATGTCAAGGTCTCAAGTACGCGAGCGTGAGAATTAACGCACTAAAGCAGATGCCTTCTGCATTGGCGACATTGATAAAGCGTGAATGCAGATCTCATTGCCCAGCGCTTGTGTAACCAATGGACAGGTTGGATATTCACACATTTGTTTTGTTGAGTTTACAGTCCTGCGAAAATGAATGTCAAGACATTGTACAAGTTCAAACCTTTTTGTTATTTATTCCTCTTAGTAGGCTATCCAATCGTGGCGTGTGGCATTTCTGTCAAATGAGTGTCAATAGCCTACATTGGATAAACAAGATTTTGGCTGATGTAAGGTGTCGGTGAGGATGGTGGTTTCTCCATAGAGCTCTGTTGGGCATCTTCATTGTCAGCACACTCAGTGTGAGTCAGATTGCCTGCGGGCTCTCTTAGCAATGTTCTTGAAACATATGGTGGTTGGTTTTGACACATACCGATTGCATAAGAATGCCATGCTGCTGTCAGGCGTGGCTGTATTTGGGGATTATATGAAACGTGAGTGATGAGCGGGATCATCAACATCTTTGCCCACAGCAGCACCAGCAGCAGCCGCAGCACCACCCATTTTCTTCACCCACTGCAAGCCAAGACACGGACCAATACAAGTCACCTGCGCTATTCAAATGAGCACAACATTCCAGCAACGTCACACTTTGCCACGCCACAAGTCACACCCATTGGGAGCTTGCTTGGGATAATTTCTCTCTTCAGTTTTACTCACTAACCAACCAACGCTAACACCAGCTTAACTTGACCTAGACCCAACCTCAACACCCAGTCATTTATTACACTGGTCAGGGGGATGCAAAGGTTGGTACAGGGTCACGGACCAGTGGGTCTATGTCCCGGAATAGACAAATGGCTATGGGGGTAGGCCTACTCTTTTGTAGTCTCCTCCGATGACCGACAGACAGCAATTGAAGTTGGTCTATGGACTAATGTCTGTCCTGATGTTTGTTTGGTTAGCTCCATTGTGTTCGTGCACTCATCTGTGAACAGCATTCATGTTCAGTATTGCCATTAGCCCATATGTCCAACAATCCACTTTGTTGTAGAAATAGCCCTGAGATGAATCACTGGGAACACTCCCTTTGCCTTCTTGTCTCAGTGTCTCCATTGCTACGTCGACTCTAGCAAGTGTGGGAGTTTAGTTTAGTTCAGTCAATAAAGCCTTGCATCTCTGACGGAGGATTGCCTTAGCTCTGCAGTCGGACCAGGCTGGCCCGGCACACACAAAACCAGTGAAAGCAAATGAATAGAGTGTGCGCAGTGGGACTATAGCGATCAAGGCGCTTGATGAGTTTTGGAGTTGGGTTTGTGTTATCCGGATGCTGGCAGTTACTGGTGCTGCCTCTCCCTCTCCCTCTCCCACCACCACCCAAACCCCCATCCCTTACAGGCCCCATCGCTCCTGAAACCCTATTCCAGTCTTCCTTCTTTACTTCCTGCGAAAGACTGTGAATAACTGTAGGCGTTAAACCGATGGTGCGGAGGGAAAAAGAGGGGGAGCGGGCCGGAGAGTGTGAGAGTGAGATGGATGGAGAGAGAGAGAGAGGGTTGGTAAATGAGTGGAGCCTCAGCAGGGCCTGGTGTGTAGGGGTTTCTTGGGATGTTAAAAAGTATGAGAGAGATTGAGCGAGAGGGAGAGATCAAGCGAGAGGGAGAGTCTTTTGTGTTTGCTGAGTCGGCAACATCCCAGCTGATTAGAGTGGCCCAGAGCTCCTAGGGCTGTGTGTGTGTGCACGCCGGTCGGTCAATCGGTCTGTTTTCTTGTGTGTGTGTGTGTGCGCTGTTTCAACAGGGGGAGAGACTAAGAGTGAGAGACGGACAGCTGATTATAGGGATGAAGAAGAGAGATCCAGCAGGACTGCCGGACTAGATTAGACGTTTCGTTTGGCTTCTCCTCTCGTCTCTCTCCTAGCCAGCATCTTCCCCAAGAAGACAAGAGGGGTGACGCTGGGACAGAGAAACCGACTGAGAGGAAAAACAGAAAAGGAGTGACACACACACACACACACACACACACACACACACACACACACACACACACACACACACACACACACACACACACACACAAAGAGGGGAGAGAGAGAGAGCGAGCGAGCGAGCAAGCAAGATATGTTTTTAGAGCAGATCATGTACTGAGAGGTCTGGTTGGACCAAGATTCTCCTCCCGTCATGGTCTACTGAAGACAGAACGACACTGGCTTTGCAACATGGCAGAGAACCTTTGAGACAAACCCAAAGAACTCTTACTCTGTGTGCGTGTGTGTGACTGACTGTGTGTGTGTGACTGACTGTGTGTGTGTGTGTGTGTCCTCTATGAGGTAGTTTGCTAGTGAAAATACTGTTTGTCAAGTGATATTTTATTTTGTCTATCCTTAAAAGGAAGCATAAGGGCACAGCATGGCATTTTTGTTTCCTTGCCACCTCTCTCTCTCTCACTCTCACTCTCACTCTCTCTCGCGCTCGTCTCGTCTGAATCTCTATCTACTGTCTTTCTTTCTTTCTTTCTTTCTTTCTTTCTTTCTTTCTTTCTTTCTTTCTTTCTTTCTTTCTCTCTTTCTCTCTCACAAACACAAGCTGTCTGTCTCCTGGAGCAGTCAATCAGGGCTAGGACAAGGATGGAAAATAAAGCAAGGGGTTGACATAGGCCTCCATAAGCCTCTGTTGACGTGTGGAAAAACAGAGACGGGTGGCGGCAGCAGCAGTGGTGGCGGCGAACATTCATTCAATGCTGACGCCATTCCAAGGGGGCAGATGACCAGGCCAGAGGGGAGGGGAAGACAAATCGGGCCAATGGAATCCTTCAATTCCGAAAACACACACACACACCACACACACACACACACACTTAACTGAAACATACATAACCTTTTCATACTGGCACAAAACCATTACGTTTTGGAAGACACTTATGCGTACGTACTAAATTAGCTTGACCACTGATTCATCCAAATACTTTTCCTGAATCTACAGTAGGGAGGAGTCTTTGGCTTTATTTTTGTGGTCCGAGTTCAAGCTCATGGAAAAGCTTACAGAATCTCTCAGTTCAAAACTCACTCACTCACATCTTTAGCATTATTGTTGTCTGGGTTCAAGCTAATGGAATTTCACAGTTCAAAACAAACAGAGATACTCAGTCATACAGGTGCCTCTACATACCCTTCTCAGATGGAGACAAAATATGTTCATGTTTTTGGGAGTGAACACATTAACTCATGGACATAATAGCCCTCCCAAACTGGCACAAAACAGGAAGACTATAGGATAAATCGCTAGACTTTCCTAGGATTTCGGAATCGTTGGCCTTTTTGTTGTCTGAGGTTAATGTAATGTATAATGCAAAATCACAGTTCAAAACCGACACACTCACATCTCACAGCCTTCCGAAGCTAGCACACAACCTGAAGCCCTTTGAAACACTTTCATGTTTTAGGCCTTAACTTAAAATGTTTTAGGGTGGGACAGGCTCCGGGATTAAGAGTGGGACTGTGGGTTAAATCCCGAGACTTTCCCAGAATCTGGGAATACTTGGCCTTATTGCAGTTTGAGGTGAAACTGGCTAAGCGTGAGTGAGCTACGGATCCCAGCTGGTCAAGGGCACCATATGCTAGCTATACTAGGGCCACACTAGCCTATAGTCGTGGCTATAGCCATGTGTTTCTAATAATAGCCAGGCAATAACTCTGTAGTGTTTGTTTTTCTCTGACTAGCGGGGCTTGTGTGACCCGGCACCAGTTGCTAGCTTAGCTTGTGGAGGTTTGTTATCTAAATGTCTTATCTGAGATAGTTTATGCGTTCACAGGGTTTTCCTTTACTTGTTTCTCTGTATGACTGAATGGATATGTGAGAATAGGGGGAGAGAGAGCAAGACATGTTTCAAATGGCTCAGCCTAATGTGTTGCTAACTGTGCTTTATCTAGAGAGAGATGGAGAAGATTCCACAGGTAGCCACAAGTAGGCCTTCGAATGGGAAATTTGTTAGTTTAACCTGCAAATGGATGCAGTAGCGGTCAATCTGCAGAATATGTATCTTAATAGAAACTGTTGTAAAAAAAGGTGTGTGTGTGTGTGTGTGTGTGTGTGTGTGTGTGTGTGTGTGTGTGTGTGTGTGTGTGTGTGTGTGTGTGTGTGTGTGTGTGTGTGTGTGTGTGTGTGTGTGTGTGTGTGAGATCTGCATAATGTAAGTCAACTGCCAATGCATACCACCACCAAAACAGCAGTGTGTGTGTGTGTGTGTGTGTGTCTGCTGAGTGTGTATGTGTGTGTGCATGATTTAACGATTTAACCGTTATCCCCTAGACTAAATATACAAGTACGTTCGCGCAGTACACCTTGAAAGATTTGCGACGTCTTGGCAGTTGAAACTGTATACATGATTCTGTATATGGCTGCCCTTGTGTTTGTTTTATACACTCTGTATATGGCTGCCCTTGTGTTGTGCCCCTCTGTAGCACCTTCCAAATCGCGGCTGTGTGGCCTGCTGTCCCTGTCAAGGGCCCAGCTGAGGGTGTGTTTACTTTTAAACCCAGCTGCAGGTGACCCTTGATCCTCCCCTCCTCTCCCCAACGGAAAAGGGCGCGCGGCGGGAGAAAGTGTGCCAGTGTCGTCACTCTGACCTCATTCACTTCAAACTCCTTCAGATCAGGAAAAAAAGCAGCAGCAGCAGCAGCAGCAGTAGTAGTCGTAGCGGGAGTGTTTGCGACTGTCTGGGCTGCGTTTTGAAATGTGTGTGTGTGTGTGTGTGTGTGTGTGTCTGGGATTATTATAACAACTGTCTCTTGTCATTTTGGCTTGTGCAGTGAGCGAACAACTGTTGCCTGTCTTGCTCTTTATCTCTTTCTGTGTGTGTGTGTGTGTGTGTGTGTGTGTGTGTGTGTGTGTGTGTGTGTGTGTGTGTGTGTGTGTGTGTGTGTGTGTGTGTGTGTGTGTGTGTGTGTGTGTGTGTGTTCTCATCTGCCTCACACAGTTTATGATTGGGCTGCCAGCATGTGTAAAGTGAGGCCTCTGTTTGTTACTCGGAGGCTTAGCTTTTCTGCTGTGCTTAGTTTGGATGCCAGTCGCCCAAAAGAACACACATTCACACGTAGGCAAGGCACGTTTTCTCAGTACATTAGATTAGAGTGCATATCATTCAACAAGCCAGGTCAAGGTGCTTCACATAAAACACAACAATAAAACCATGAGGAATTGTGCAATTGAGATGCATATACTGTATGTACACACATGGCCACACATACACAGATACACTCAGATTTGCACACACACACGCACACACGCACGCACACACACACACACACGCACACACGCACGCACACACACACACACACACACACACGTATGCACAGACACCCAAACCTATTGGCTAGCTGCCAGTCTGTTTGTGTCCAGTAAGCACCATTCACTACCGCTGCTGTCACCCTTCAGCTATGCTGTGCTGAGGAATTCTGGAATGCAGCAATGTTCCAATCAGGAAGTCTCCCACACTTCCAGCAGGCCTGATACCAGAAGCTGACCTTCCCTGGTACAGTTCCCACTTGGAGGCTGGCCTGCCTGCCCTGGGTGACCTCTTGGATCCAAAGGCAGGTTGAAGCTAGCTGTGAAAACCTGTGACTTGCTTTGCCTGGCTTGAAGATAGCCTAGTAAGATAGCTTAGTGAACTAGACCAACCTTACTGGCAGAATATGTTTTCATGTTATAGTCTGCTATTGTAATGTCTTTCATGCTGGCTTGCTAGCCTGGTAAGCTAGCTCCTTGTGCAGAAGTTCTGGCTGCACTGAGCATTGATTAAACTGACTATACTTTTACCCAGTCAGTAACATCTGGGCATGATGTACGCAATTGGTGTCGGCCTGCTTTCACACTACAATTTCGAGATACTGGTCCACGGGGGGCAATCGCCATTCCGACACACCACCATTCCAACAGTAGGCTTAAGTGATTGCGACGCC
>NC_085860.1:21877983-21882983 GCF_034702125.1 Engraulis encrasicolus
TCCTGTCTGTCTGTCTGTCTGTCTCTGTCTGTCTGTGTCTCTCTCTCTCTCTCTCTCTCTCTCTCTCTCTCTCTCTCTCTCTCTGTCTGTCTCTCTTTCTGTGTCTGTCTCTGTCTGTCTGTTGGTCTCTCTGTCTGTGTCTCTGCCTCTCTCTGTGTCTCTTATGTCCTCCTCCTTTATCCTCTTGCTCCCTCACATCTACTCTATTCTTTGGGTCGTTACTCTTCTCTATCCACATCCAACTCCCTTCCTCTGTCTCTCTCTCTCTCTCTCTCTCTCTCTCTCTCTCTCTCTCTCTCTCTCTCTCTCTCTCTCTCTCTCTCTCTCTCTCTCTCTCTCTCTCTCTGTGAGTGACCATGCAGTTCTTCCATATCTCCTTCCTCTGCTGTGCTTCCTGAGTGAGCTGTGCTGTGTGTGTGTGTGTGTGTGTGTGTGTGTGTGTGTGTGTGTGTCTGTGTGTGTGTTTGTACATGCGCTATGGTGGCGAGAGGAAATCATCTGTCTTCATTAGTGGCTGGTCACGGCTCATTGGCTATTACTGCGGCAGACTTCACTGCGCCACTCTCATCTCATCTCATCTCATTGCATCCCATCCTGTCCCGGTGTTCTGTCGAGATGTGTTGCCTCGTCGAGATGAGCGACCGGTCACCCTATTCCAGTGGTCTCCAATTAACTTTTCCCAAGGGCCCAAATATTTAAATGTAGGAGCAGCAGAGGGGCGGCCGCGGGCCACCAGACCCCCCCCCCCCCCCCCCCCCCCCCCCCAAAAAACAAATAATTATAGATAATAATAAAACTAAAAAATAAATAATAGAAACACTGTTGGAATATTAAAATATTTAGCTGTTGCAATATCGTGCCAGGGAGGAATGTAAAAGGAATGAAAATAAAGACATCTGTGGACAGTGTTAAACGAGAGAGAGAGAGAGGAGGAGGAGAAGGGAGAGGAGTGAGGAGAGAGTGAGAGAAGAGAGAGAGAATGAGAGAGAGAGAGAGAGAGTGTGAGTGAGAGAGGGAGGAGAGAGAGAGAGAGAGAGGAGGAGAGAGAGAGGGAGAGAGAGAGAGTGGGGAGAGGGAGGATAGAAGGAGGGATGAGGATGGAGGGACGGATGGAGTGGAGAGAAGAAGCGACAGGTGAGAACGAGATATGAGTGAGAGGAGAGAGGAGAGAGGAAGAGGAGGATGAGAGGGGAGAAAGAGAGGGAGGGAGAGAGGAAGAGAGGAGAGAGAGAGGAGGAGAGACGGGAGAGAGAGGAGTACGGAGCTGAGGAGAAGGGAGTGGAGAGATGACGAGAGGTGAGGGGGGGGAGTCGATTGAGAGACGGGTAGGGGCGCGTGTTGAGTGTCGGGTGAGAGAGGAGGGGCTGAGGAGGGAGCAAGAGGAGGAGGGCTTGTTGGAGAGAGGGGAGGAGCTTTGAGGAGAAGGAGAGGAGTGAGAGAGAAGGGAGAGGATGTGAGAAGTGAGGGGTTGGAGA
Source organism: Engraulis encrasicolus (assembly GCF_034702125.1). NCBI lineage: Eukaryota > Metazoa > Chordata > Actinopteri > Clupeiformes > Engraulidae > Engraulis > Engraulis encrasicolus. The sequence goes on from NC_085860.1 coordinate 21,879,459, forward strand.
GGAGAGGAAAGAGAGAGAGGAGAGGTGAGGAGAAGGGCATATGGGAGGAGCAGGGAAGGGAGCATGGAGGAAGAGAAGTGAGGAGTTGAGAGAGAGAATTGGGGGGAGAGGTGGGCGAGAGAGTGAGACGAGGGTGAGAGGGGAGATGGTGGAGGGACGAGAGAGAGAGGAGAGAGTAGAGCACGTTCAAAACTGCTGTATGCATGTTCAACTGCTGAAGTGCTCTCTCCTGCAGAGGCCACTTCAGGTCACGCATCGGAGGGAGGGTGAGGGGATGAGGAGTAGAGAGAGATTTAGGCTACTTGACAGACCTAAAACAAATATAGGTCAATGTGCGCTAAAATTCCCAATTCGACCGGAGGGAACTAAAAGTCATTTCCATAGCGAATTAGATCTCATGAACTCTGCGTCTGCCGGCAATCTCACCTCTTGCGCTCTGAACAGAAAGAAAAAACGCAAGCCCATGCAACAGGTTGGCACCAGGGCAGTGAACATTGTTTTAGTTTTCCAGGAATGCTCCGTTCTATATATTTCTTTTATTGCAGGTCGTTTTCGAAAATCATATAGTTTTCTCCAACGCGATTCCCGATGTTCATTGCATTTTTGCCTCAACTGATCTCGCATTAACGCGCCCCTACATATTACGGGGGAAAATATCCTCCACATTTAGAATGAGGCTTTTTCTACAGTACGCCAGCTGAAAATGCAAAGAGGGTGATATCACAAAATTACACAAAATGTAGTGCAGGGGGGGAGAATCGTCCTGATTTAACAGAGGACAGAGTGAGTGCTCTAACTGCATAAGCTGGAGCGCTCAAGACTCTTTCCTGGATTGTAACAAAAGGGAAACACGCTATGTAGCTCGTGCACCGTGCGGGCGGGTTGTCGGGGACGATGAGGTGGGCCATCAGGAATATTTAAACCCTATTCTGCCTAAATACTGCCTACGTTTGTTTCTGGACTATTTCTGAAATTCGGGGTTAGGGGTAGGGTGGACAAGTGGAGCAAGGTAGCCTATGTTCCAGATGCTCCCGTGGCGCCTTCAGATAGGCTAAATTAGGATCTAAATTAGGAAATGCGATACAGTTATACACAGGCGCCTGCAGAGAGGCTTAATTTAGGAATCGATTACAGTTATACACGTGACGATACAGAATGATACGGTCATGCCAGACCTTGGATTATTACAAGTTGCAAGGACAAAGCAAAACTGATATAACAAAAACTTTACAATAGAAGCAATGGAGAATCGTTTACATTTTGCAAACAGAAGAGAGTTGAGGGAAAAGGGAAAAACTCTGCCGACTTGGTTAAATAACTGTGCCTTCGCGCCTCATTGACTCTCCAGGTTTAATAAGGAATAGTTAATAAGAAAGGGCGCGGCTCACTCTCACCGCGGCGCGCAGGCTGCACCCAGCAGGTTGTGACCTTCAGGAATACTCAAGCTAATCTTCTACTGGCTCTTATATTGTTAAGACATTTGATAGGAAATGGTATATTTTTTTGTCCTCCCTTCTTTTGGTAACGGATCTGTTCTTCTGGAGCTTGATTTGCGGGTTAACGTCTCTACATGTAGGCTACTACCTTGCATAACTGCTACTTCCAAATACGGAGATAATTGTCATACAAAACTTCACATAAATGTGTGTAAACAATTAGACACAAAGTATATCTGGCCTGCTAATACATATAAATAGGGAAGGAGAGAATTGTCCTCATTTTCAACCAGATGAGAGGAGAGTGCTTCGCTACCGGAACAAATTGGCGAATGGTCTGATGGACCGGGGGTAAACGCAATGAATGATGAATAACGGCTTCTTAGATTGTCTAGGAGACACAGATTTTTTGCCCATCTTCGCCATTTTCCCCTCATTGTCTATGTCTTTCATGGGGACTGTTATTATAAAGATTTAACTGTTTGTGAATAGACTTAGAGAGATAACGGTCGTTTTGGTGATCGAAAAATCGCGCACGGCGCATGGGCACTAATAGGCGCATTTATGGTTTCATTTTTAAGGACTCATGGCGGGCCAGAAATGTGCGGCCGCAGGCCGCAGTTGGCCCGCGGGCCGTTTGTATTGTTTTGTTTGGAGACCGGTGCCCTATTCGTTAGTGGTGGTTCTTGTCGATTTGCGAATGCCTCATCTAAAATGAGGCGACCTGGATTGATTTTTCGCGGAAGGCGTTTCAATCGGGTCCTCGTAGGATGTTTTAATAACCATTTACTTTGTTTATTTTCACGGACATGGGTGTGCAATGTTTTCGGTGCGGAGAGTTAAGTTTATAGAAACGTGCGGCTGTTGACAATTAAAACACTGTGAGCATCTCGTTTGATTTGTGAATGTTAAAGAAACGTGCCCCATAGAAAAGAGACTGAGTTGTTGCTGGAGTTGAGTCTTGCGCAAATAATTACTGGAGGAAAGTGTGGTGTTTGGGATCAGGGCTGGCTACGCGGTTGTTTAATGCTGCATTTGCTGTTGGTTTGGTTGTCAATGCGACGTGGGCTCGCAAGGCAAATGGAAATCAATTCATGTGGGTGCTATGGGGGATAAACAAGCGCCTGTGTTTTAGAATAGTACCTATTCCCAAGATAGAAGATAGCGTATTGTGGCTTTTGTTTCGGCAGATATGTCTCGTCTTTTAATGACCGGTATTAATATTTTCATACAACATCCCACCAGTTATATAGGCACTACCTTACCATGTTCAGGCATTTTACTAACTGCAAGTCTATGCAAATTTGTGGAAGTGAAAAGGGTGGAGGTTGGAGGGGAGCATTTTGACTGCTTTCAATTCAAGTGATGGCAATTTTTTTTTTTGCCATTTACATGAGAACGCTCCATCCTGCTTCATAAATAGCTAGTGCTTTTCTGATCGTGGTTTCAATGTTCGAGGTACTGAGTGTTAGTGAGCGATGGCAGGTTAGGCAACAAAGTAGCAAAATGTTCGTTGCCACGCTATGTTTCGCGATTTTTTCAATGATCTGCTGGTATGATCCACGCATTGTTCCCGTTTTTCCCCCCAGGGGTTATATCGTACTTTCAGTCCATGACAGGCTAGCTTAAACTAGACTATGGATGAATAGGTGGTAACCTCAGGAGGACATAGGCTACAGGTTTGAGTCACTAAGTGAACTGTTCAGGGGATCCTATGTAACTTGTTTAGTTGTAGTCTCACAATTCGCATGGGCAATCCACCCGCGAAAACCACGGGGAGAGGGTGTGCGCACGCGTGCGCATGCTCAGTAGCGAAGAGAATCACATCTCGACGGGTCGCTCGTATAGACAGGACACCGGCTCTCTTGTGGTAGCCAGCTTCACTGGTGGCCATATCCCCCACCATCTATTGCTGGCTGTTGAAGATTTTAGATGGTTTTCAGACATGGGATGCGTTTGTCAACAACATTGTTGCTACCTAAGTTAGCAACTTACTTGGTTGCAATGCAAATTCCCATTGGAAACTTGGTAAGTTGTGGGGTGGTATGTTTGTGTATCAATTGGTTGTGGAGTGATTGGATGTGATGGG
>NC_085860.1:21887983-21895483 GCF_034702125.1 Engraulis encrasicolus
AGACGTGACGCCTTGTTTTTTCGTAACATTGGTTAAAAACCTACAAAACTGTTATTTTCCTTTAAAAAAACAAATGTCAATGAAAGAAGATGTGGTACATTATGTTTCATATTAGTCTTAGATGAGAAGAAACATTTTTGTTAAGATTTATGTAAAGGTTTATATGTCAAATTTCCTGCGGTGTGACTGTAACATTAATGAAACAATATATAATAATATATATATAAATTAACCAACAACATTTTGAACAATGTATGAAGCATTTGGCATGATTGCATAAATCTTAACTTTAGATTAAGATATGTGAATGTGGAAAAAACTCAAGACAGTAATATTAACTACAAGTTCAATTTCGTAACACAAATTGCGTCCTGTGGGGTGACATGTATGTCAATGTTTGTGAATGGGCAGCTGCAAGGCCAACTACAAGGGTCTTAAAGATTGGCTCCTAACCAGTCAGTACATCAGTTATTGGAGAGTGCTGTGGAAGTTTAAGGTGACTCTTAACCTCTTAATATGTCTTCATATTGCAATCTTTCTGTCACACAATGCTTAGGTTCATTTTATGGTGTCCTGTGGTGTGACTGCTCTTATAGGAGGAAAATTTTTTTTTTATTATTAATGAAAACACATATTAAGATTAAACACCATATCATTATCAAGTCAGCATGAGCTCAGATGTCAGTCATGTATACAAGAGGATTAAAAAGGCCATAATGCAGTGAATTCCCTGTGGTGTGACTCCATTTTCCTGCGGTGTGACATGCCTATGCTATGTGTTGATGCAGGACACATTTTCCCAAAAATGGCAAAAATAAGGTGAAATTCCACAGACCACTAAGTGCTTTATTTTTTTCAATTTTTTTCCAATTTTTATCCATCATTTTTTTCAGGAATTTGAACAACTTTTTTTTTTTTTGCGTTACGCCCTTAAACGTCAACCACCCAAAAACGAAACAAAAAACCCAATGTAATCTCCTCTAAGTTCATGGCTTTATTTTTTTTGGCTTACAAAGGGAGCATTTTTTTGGAAAGATGGATGATTGCATTGCTCTTTTGCTCTTTTTGTCCTGGCTAGTGGGAGGTCTGTTGACCTAATCTGAGAGAGGGGTGTTGAACGTGAAGGCGTTGCTCTGCTGATGAGTGATGCAAGGGTGCACGTCTGTGTTTTTTTCCCCCTTAATGTGCGTGTATGTGCGTGTGTGTGTGTGCGTGTTAGTGTGCGCGTGTGTGCGCGTGCGTGTGTGAGACTGTGTGAGACTATGTGTGTTTGTGACTGTGTGTGTTGTACGAGTAGTAGCCCTTTTATATGTCTGTAATGGCATGTTGACTTTTGCTCATGGTGGAGGATGCTGTGGATGCTGAAGACGGGGTGAATAAGGAGTCATCTCTCCTCTCCTCTCCTCTCATCTCCTCCCCTTTTCCGTTCCCTTTTATTTTCTCCTCTACTTCATACGTGCTCATCTATTCTCCACTCTTCTATTCTTCTTCATATTTTCGTCCTCCTCTCCTCCCCTCTCAAATCCTCTCAAATCTTCAGCTGTCTCCTCTCCTCTCCTCTCCTCTCCTCTCCTCTCCTCTCCTCTCCTCTCCTCTCCTCTCCTCTCCTCTCCTCTCCTCTCCTCACCTACCCTCTCCTCTCCTCTCCCCATCCTGCCCCTCTCCTCTCCTCCTCTCCTCTCCTCTCCTCTCCTCTCTCTCCCCCTCCCCCTCCCCCTTCCCCTCCCCCCCCTCCTCTCCTCTCCTCTCCTCTCCTCTCCTCTCCTCTCAGTGGATGATGGGATGGTGGGATGCTCTGCCAAAAATCTGCCTCTTTCATAAGCCCCTGGCTGGACCTCTACGTGCATGCACACACTCACTCACTCACTCACTCACTCACTCACTCACTCACTCACTCACTCACTCACTCACTCACTCACTCACTCACTCACTCACTCACTCACTCACTCACTCACTCACTCACTCACTCACTCACTCACAAAATACACAACCTGCCTCCAATGTGTGTATTTATCCATGCCAGCCAAAACAGTGGAGAAAAATGTCTGACTGTCATCGAATAAAAAGTATTCATCCATCGCAGACTCCTTGGAGATCGTCTGTTGTCCTACAAACATGATGTTGAGTTGAGATGATGATTTACCTGATATGTCATCTCACGGCATGTGGTTTCACTCTTATTTAACACACACACACACACACACACACACACACACACACACACACACACACACACACACACACACACACACACACACACACACAGAGACACACACACATCTGTCTTTATCATTGGTTTCAACTTCTCATTCTCCTGCCAAATCCAATGGGATGAGGCTAAGAGTACTTAGAGATGATAGCGGTGATGGTGTCTGCCTTTCGTCTTATGAATGGAACTCAAGTTAATTCAACAACTTTTGTAATGTAGAAAAAGGAACAGTTTGAAGCACACACAAAACACCCCCTGGCCATTTTCATCAAATCAATGAGATTAACCCAATATTTTCAGTTTCTGTTGAAAAACCTACAAATCAGAAAAACACTGCAATGTACTCCTAATTCTACTTTATACAACTATGAAAGGGAGTGGGGACTGTTGTTGTTGTCCCTTGTGAGTCTGTCCTCTTCATTTTGGTTTGTGACCATTGAGAGTACATAATAACAATCACTGTTTGTGACTGAATCCTTTTTACAGTGTCCTGTGGCCTAATCCGGCCTGGAGTGCAGCAGGTAAAATGACACGGATGGTGTCAGAAAGGTGTGACACAGACCGGTGAGAGGCTGAGTTATCAGGTCAACACAGCTAACTGGTAACCTTACTTGAACTATACAGTCATTTCAACACATGATGCGAAATGCGTATGTAGTTTATATTGGCGGCCTCTTTTCAGGGCAAGGATGGTAAGGTTCACAGCAGTTGTGAGATATGTAGAGATGCCCAGCAGTCGTGAGGAATGTACACAGATGCACAGCAGTTGTCAGGAATTGTAGAAATGTGTTTGTGCACAAGGTGAAGAAGGTGTATCATCATTTAGTAGTTTGACATGAAATATTGTTTACTATTTGTGAAGTGGTTTCTTCCCCTTAGCATGACAACAACAGGCAGCAGCTGACTTCCTGTGTCATGGCCTGTCTTTTTGTGGATTTTTTAGATGCTAGGGACTGGAGGTGGACAAGACTTCGTTTTCACACACAGACACACATACACAGTCACGCCCATGCTCCAATGCACGTGTGACTTGCACTTGCACTCTCTCTCCAAAGTGCTTGCCTGTCTCTGCTCCTCTGTCTCCCCTCCCCCTCCGGGTTGGATTCATTGTCATCCGTCAGCGATGTGGGATCGTCTGGGTTACCATGAGGTAATGCTCTCTTATGTTTGTTACCGTGGCAACAGTGGTCGCAGCAGAGCGCAAACTGGTGGAGTGCATGCACGCATGCATGCACACGCAAGCACGCACACATATATGCACAGCACACAGACAGACACACACACACACACACACACACACACACACACACACACACACACACACACACACACACACACACACACACACACACACACACACACACACACACACACACACACACACAGGTGTGACATCACTCTCACTCCTTAGAGACAGTGGGATCAGCTGGGGTGTGTGTGTGTCTGTCTATGTGTGTGTCTGTGTGTCTGTGTGTGTTTTTGCTTGAAAGCATCTGGGAATGGTGATGTGTGTGTGTGTGTGTGTAAGTTTGTGTGCAAGCTGTGGCATGATGTTGCTGGAGAGGCATCTGGACATGCAGAGCTGGAGCTGGAAGGTCTCTCTGGCACTCTCTGTGGCATCCTCAGGGGAGCTGTGGGGAGTTCAGAGAAGAAGAGGGATGCCCGCTTGCAGCAATAGACAGCAGAAAGAAATCAAGCAGTCTGAAGACACAGAACGAGTGTGTGCGTGCGCGTGTGACTCTTGAGGTGTGTGTGTATGTGTGTCTTGGGGTGTGAGTTGGGGAGATTGTGGGAAAAAAAAGCTGTGTGTGTTTGAGATTGCAGGAAGTGTGCGTGCATATGTGTGTGTGTGTGTGTGTTAGTGTGCATGAATGTCTGTGCATGCATGAGCATGAACATATGTGTAATATATCTAAGTATGTGTATGAACCGTAAGTTTGTGTGTGTGTGTGAGGTGGAGAGTTGAGGGAAGGATGGGGGAGGGAGAACGGTGGGAGGGAGGGATCAGTCTGTGGAATTCTTCTTTTCGCCTCTCTGCACTGTAGGTGGAAATGCTGACTGAAGCAGCGCCAGAGTGCTAGAGCGAGAGACATGGAAAGTGAGGCAGACGTAGAGAGATAGAACAAGAGGAAGAAATAAACGCAGAAAGAGAGAGAGAGAGAATGAGAGAGAAAAGGAGGGAGAGAGAGAGGTGGACGGAGTTAGGGAGTGAGAGTTAGAGAGAGAAAGAGAGTGAGAGAGAGCGAGAGCGAGAGAGCTAGAAAGAGAGCGAGAGTGAGAGAGCTAGAAAGAGAGCGAGAGTGAGAGAGCTAGAAAGAGAGCGAGAGTGAGAGAGCGAGAGTGAGAGAGCGAGAGTGAGAGAGCGAGGGTGAAAGAACCAGAGTGAAAGAGCGTGAGAGTGAGAGTGAGAGACATGCACAAAGACAGAGAGTGCAAGACAGGGCGAGAAAGAGGTCTAAAGCGAGCCTGCCTGACACCGAATCCCCCTCGGCGTAGCCAGCCAAGCACAATATTAGTCCTGGCCCTACGCATGTACAGTACGCCTGCCCAGGTCGGCATACAGGATATTATGCATTAACATCAGACATGTGGCGGTTCCTCTGTCCGCTCGAACCAGGAAACCTGTGGGGTGGCCCTCTCGGATGGATCACACAGGCTTTTCATGTCCAGGAATACGAGGCAGAGAAACTTTCATGTCCAGGAATATACCAGGGAGGGAAACTTTGATGTCCAGGAATCACAGAGTAAGTGAGGGAGACAGGGCGAGACAGACCGACTGATAGAGAAACGGGACAGAGAGAGACAAATATGAAAAAATAAAGATGCAGAAAGCCAGGAAAGGAGCATTGTATTGCACTGAATGTTATACTTTTTCGGTTTAAATGCAGTTACATAACCATTGCTCACCAACAAAGTTGCTTAAGGGCAAGAATTGATGAAATGCAAACATATCCAGGGCAAGGTGGGTTGGCACTAACCTGGCCTCACAAAGTTTAACGAAGATGCACGAAGCACGAAGGGTCTGCGTGAGAGCCAGGCTAGGTTGGCACCATCATGGATCTAGATACGATGGATGGATTGAGTGGTAGTGATGTGCTGCTCGGGTCTAGTGCCTGTGAGGATCCTGGCAGAAGAGTTCTGGACATGTTGCAGTCTGTCTATCTCTAGATAATAAGGCTGTAACGATACACCCAACCCACGATTCGGTTTGTATCACGATATATGACCCACGGTTCGATATGCCCCACGATTTCACCAAAAAAAATGAAAAAAAAAATTGAAAAAAAAAAATAATAAGAAGAAAATAAATTATATATATACTTTGTAATTAATATCTTTTTTGCATTTACCTGCCTGCATTAATTTTGTAGGTTTACAAGGCTGAATAATGTTGCAGATATAGGCTACCACTGCAACCTGTTCCCAGGTGTTGACATCAAAACACAACACAGAGAAATAAGGGATATTAGTTCACCAAGGAAAAATGCTTATAAATAGGCTAAGATCATATGTTGAGAGAGAGAGAGAGAGAGAGAGAGAGAGAGAGAGAGAGAGAGAGAGAGGAGGGGATGTCAGGGTGTATGGTCATTGGCAGCTGTCTTACTTTATCAAACATAGCCTATCCAATTAATATCCAAACATTAAAACAACACTGGCCATATATCGTCAGGAAACATGTTGTATTAAGTTAGGCTACTTAAAGAAATGCAACACTTAATTTTGATTAAGTTAAATATTTCCGTAGCTCTTTTTGATCGTGCAGCAGCGCGTGCCCGCCTACAATCAAACCTCGAAATGAACCTCAGTTAGTTCTCACTGCTACGTAACGTGCACGTTTTTCGTTTCGTTTTGTGGTTTGACATTTTATCAAGAGCGAGAATGAATGCAGAGGCTGAAATGGAGCATGCTTTCTGCTTATGCAGGCGGTAATTTTACAATATAGCCTAACATTAATGTGGGAAGAAATAATGCTGCCTAATATTCTGCCTCAACGTTCGTCCGACTTCGGGCACCTCCCTGCAAGCGATTCCAGGCTGGTTTATAGGCAGGCGGAGCATCTCGTGCGCTCTCTCTCGCTCGCTCTCTCTCTCTCTCTCTGCTCCAACGTCAAACTCCACTCGCAATACATCGCGCATGCATGAATAAAACAAAAATCTTGACACGTTTATAAAAGCCTTCTTGGTCTGTTGTTCATTTGTCCTTCACCTTCCGATGTTTGCCCAAGTTTTTCGTCTCACGGAGGTTGCTGAGGCAATGGATAACAACAACGTGCTGGTTGGAAGGAGCATGTTATATGAGAAAGGGGTGAATGGAACTGTTACTCGAACGTGTGCGCCCTTTTCTACTGGTCTTTTTAAGCGCATATGCAAACTCTTGCCTGTATGTTGCCTGTTGTGTTCTACACTGAGGGTAACGACTTTAAAAGGGCACATCGCGATTCTGTGAGGAAGCTTCGCGATAGGGGTTCGTGGGTCTGCGTACCGCGATCCCTCGGTTCGATGCAATATCGTTACAGCCTTGATAGATAGATAGATAGATAGATAGATAGATAGATAGATAGATAGATAGATAGATAGATAGATAGATAGATAGATAGATAGATAGATAGATGGAGTGAGAGAGGGGCAATGAAAAAGAGGAAGAGGGAGACACCCGACCTGGTGGCCCGGGTCCAGTCTACTACCTGACCAGCTGCTCAGCCCGATCGCTTTCTCTGTGGCCCAGCCCAGCGTAGTAGCGGAAATAGCCTGCACCTGTCTGGGTTTGGATCAGACGCGTAGTTCATAGTTCTACATACGCACGCAGGCACGCACGCGCACACACACACATATACCAAGACCTCCTTCACGCACGCCCACGCGCATGCCCACGCGCATGCACACGCTCAAGCACACACACACACACACACACACACACTTAAGACCTCCTTCACGCACGCGCATGCACACGCTCAAGCACACACACACACGCACACACACACACACACACACACACACACACACACACGCACACATGCACACACATGCCAAGACCTCCTACACGCACATGCACACACACACAAACACACACACACACATGCCAATACCTCCCTACACACAAACACGCACACACACAGACTCGTGCCAACTAAGACTCCCTTCCAATACACGCACACACACACATTGCTGTAATGGTGGTGCTGTTCATTGCCAGTTGTGTTACAGTGAACCCACCTACCCCTTACACACACACACACACACACACACACACACACACACACACACACACACACACACACACACACACACACA
>NC_085860.1:21900483-21975483 GCF_034702125.1 Engraulis encrasicolus
TGAAAGAGGTATTTTCTCACTACTGCTCACTTGCTGTGGAAGAGGGTGTTGAAATACCACCGTCATTCCTTAGTCGTGTATCTACGTTCAAGGAATATATTGCACCTCATATCACAGACCTTTACGAATTCGTAAAACTGCGAAATGAAGAGATCACTGGGAGGCAAACAGTGCTCCTGCCAACTGAATTTGCACATGTTCCAGTGTCTGAAATGTTGAATAAAAGAAGGGATGCTGAGCCTGATGAGAACCCAATACCTGTCTACAGGCCTGATGTGGAAGATGACTTTCTGGCAATGGTGCATGTAGCCCTTCAGCTTCGCTCTGATATATTGGCACAACCAGCACACAAAGGCCTTAATGTTTCTGAAGAGGATGCTATTGCCTGTGTCCCAGAGAAACTGTACATGTTCATTAAACTTCTTATTGGAGGACAGAGTCTCCTTGAGAAGCTAAGTGAGGAGAGTGAGGAAATGGATGATGATATTGACTCTGGAGATGAGGAAATTGATGACATTGACTCTGCGGATAAAGCTGAGGATGAAAGAGAGGCAGAAGAAGTTGAGAAAAGAGGGGAGATGCAACGAGCTGGCCACCAAAAGAAAAGTGAACAGCATATCGAGACCAGAGTCATGAGTGTTGCACAGGACTTGGTGTACATGGTAAGTGGGGGAAAGAACTGGACTCCCAAACATATTGGCCTTGGTACAAGCTTACATCAGGCAACACGGTCAAGAAAATTGGTGGAGATGTTTCATCATGCTGGACATATAATCAGTTATAGGGACATCCTCCGAATTGACACTGCCCTTGCAACACATACTCTATCAACAATGGACAAGGAGACTGGAGCCATCATCCCATCCAATTTAGTTCAGGGGCGTTTTATTCATTTTTCTGCAGACAACATTGACATTAATGAGGGGACTCTTGATGGCCAAAACACTTTCCATGCAACCCAGTATGCTGCCTGGCAAAGAGGTCCAATATCAGTTGATCCTCTAGAAAATGTCTCACCAAGTCAGCAGGTCACTCTTAAAGTTCCAGAGGAAATGAACATAATCTTGCCTGTGTATATCCGTGAAGGAAGTGTCGAGCCAAATTTGAATGAAAATGTCTGCGAGCAATGGTTTGAACAAACGCTCAGTCATTGTCCGGCCGCAATAACGGCAGTTGCCAAAGACAGAGCATTTCACATGAAACGACAGGCACAAAATCCCAAACCTGGCTGGACAAGTTTCAATGAAGAAGGGTCTGACACAAATCCTGAGATCAGCTTGGTTGGCTACATGCCCATAATCCCAGCCCCATCACATGACATCAACACTATGAATACTGTTGTCAGAAGAATCATGCAAGTTGCCAAATCATTCAACCAGAGCTATGTTGTACTGACTGTTGATCAAGCACTTTTCCCTTTACTTATGGAACTGAAATGGATAGTGCCAGAATATAAAGACAGTCTCATCCCACGTCTTGGGGGTCTGCATATATCAATGAACTTTTTGAAGGTTCTAGGCCAACATATGCAAGATTCTGGTCTAGCTGAAATCTGGGTGGAGAGTGGCCTATTTGGTCCTGGAACAGTTAACCATGTTCTAGAAGGGAAAGACTACAACAAGGGTGTACGGGCTCACAAGATTACCGTTCAAGCCTTGTGGCAACTGCTTTTGCCAGAGTTTCTGGTCTATCTGGAGGACCATGATGGGAATCTCAAACAAAATCTTGAGACATATACAAAATCTGATGTGAAGGAAGACTTTGAGAAAAAGATGCAAATCCCAATTTTCAATTCTGGTGGCAGTACGCAGAGATGGTTCAGATCCTCCTGCTTTTTACCCGTGCTCAGAGAGAGGGAAAGTGGGGCTTACACCTGTATGCATTTCAGGAAATGCTTCCATACTTCCATCGCTACGACCATACTAATTATGCAAGATGGGGCCCGGTGTACCTTGCCCAGATGAAGCAGCTTCCAGCTGAAGTGCAAGAGGAATTTGACAATGGAAACTGGGTTGTGAAAGGATCATCAAGAAGATTCAACCAAGTGGATCCTGACCAAGCTCAGGAATGGATGAATGGTGTCGGAAAGGGAAGCGGTGGGATAATCGGCATCACCAAAACGGCATCTGCGCTATTCCGTTGGACTTTATCATACAGTCTTCGCACACACATAGCTGCACAGACAAGGGATATGTATCATCTTGAACATTATGATCAAATGGTGCATAATGAATCCAATGTGTCAAGGAGGCTCCAAGACCATGGAAATGAAAATAATGTAATGGAATTGTTACAGAAATCAGCTGTATTCTCAGACAGACAGCAGAGTTGCTTTCCTGATATGTTGCAGAATATTGTTACTAAAGACATCGCAACAACAGAAATACAAGAATCTCTACTAAATGCACGTAGTCTTGGTCAGGAGAAATTGATCACCTTTGTGAAACAGAGGCTCATGCAACCCAAGAATGGTGACCAGCAGAAAAAACTCAGGGATCCTTTGCCAAAAAATAAACCTCCTACATTTGCCACTCTTCACAGGGCAGGAAAGAAAGGAGTGGAAAAGTTAGTCACCAAAGCCAAAGCTGAAAGAAATGTTTTGCAGCGCATTATCACAGCATATGACGCAGGAAGGGAAGTGGACTTGGGGAAAATCCTCAGACACGAGTTGATGAATGTCCCCACTGCTATTGCAGACAGTGATGGCTATTTGAGAAGTGGAAATAAATCCATCCTCAGTCAGGTGCTATGTGGTGATGTGGAATGTCCAGCACTGGTGTACCCTACAGACATTGATTCAACGCTAGTGATCGATGGTCAAGCTTTTGTTATGATGCTAGGACAACCATCTGACTGCAACACATTTGGGCAATATGCCAGCAAGTTTGTGAAAAGAGTGCTTGCATTTGGCAAAAACTTTGACAGAATTGACACTACATTTGACAGGTACAGAGACATATCAATTAAGAGCACAACCAGGGGGAAACGTGCAAGAGGATGCACACCTATTCGCCGTGCCATTGAAGATAGCTCTGTACCACTTCCAAGGAACTGGTCCAATTTCCTTGCTTTGGAGAAGAACAAAGAAGATTTGGCAACATTTCTATCAGACGAGCTATTGGCTCAAGCTCCAGACGACAAAATTATCATTGTGGCTGGAGGCTTTAAAGAAGAGAACACGGCAAAGTGTAATTCAGAAATAGACATCACTGCTCTCCAGGCCTACCATGAGGAAGCAGACACAAGGATTGTGCTCCACTGTGTACATTCAAATGCAGAATTTCTTGTTGTTTCAAGTCCAGATACAGATGTACTCATTTTGTTAATTGCGCATTTTGGCAAGATGAAGTGCAAACAGTTGTGGCTGAGAATGGGGACCTCCAAAAAACCCAGGCATATCCCCATACACAAAGTGCATGAGAGTCTGAGGGTGCAGGTTCCCGATATTGAGAATATTCTGGCCTTCCATGCAATAACAGGCTGTGACACTGTGTCCTACTTTGCAGGACATAGCAAGAAAACATCCTGGAAAACATTCTTGGAGCAGCCTGCACTTTTAGATGGACTTGGCCTGGGTGAACTGACTGAAACCACCATACATTCTGCAGAGAAGTTCATTTGTCGTGTTTATGACACCAACGATGTCAGCTGCAATGATGCAAGAGCCACACTGTTCTCCAGATGTCGGGGACCTGAGGCTCTACCACCTACGAGTGATGCTGCTCAGTGGCATATTAGAAGAGCACATTATCAAGCTCTAGTATGGAGACAAGCAAACAAAACAAATCCAATACTACCACCTATAGAGGAAATGGGATGGGATGTCATCAATGGACACCTGGAACCCAAACTGATGTCTGTTGCAGCAATCCCCAAAAGCTGTAGCTTGATGGTTACCTGCAGGTGCAAGTGTGGTTGCAATACAAGCAAATGCAGTTGTCGCAGCGCCGGCTTGCTTTGTACAGGTGGCTGCAAATGTAGAAGAACTCCAGATCATCCATGCCAGAATGCAAGCAGTTTGGACTAAGGAGGAACATCTCATTTCAGGTAAGTTAGAAGTAATTTCTCTTAACTTTCTATTTCAATTTTAACACAGAACTAACACCAAACACAACATAAAATCCTAATGTGTGACTTTTTCTTTCCACAGTGACTTTTGCAGTGGCCATGGAGATTGAGAGGCACTCTCTGCTGTAAATAAATTTGATTTGTATTTATTTTGGCCTGTTCTTAGTTTTATTTCAGGTTTAAGAGCAATTAAAATGGTTCGTTTTATGAATACTGTTTGCTTTATTACCTTTATCCCATCTGTTATTAATAAACGTTGTTATTAATAAACTACCTTGTTTTATTGCCTTAATTCAATCTAACATGTTTAAAAAATATTTGGTTATGACTCCTGCACTATTTTAGCATTTAAATATGACATTTAACCTTAATGCTATGATGTTTAACTGATTGGTTTAGAAATAAAAAGAAAAAAACGTTTTGCTCATTTTAATATGCAAATTAGAAGGTTTAAAACTCAGAATTCAGCTTGGTAAACACAATATTCAGAATCAGCACCCTCAAATTATGTAAAAAACATGGTTTACCGGCTTTTCCTCAAATTTGCCGCTAGAACTCCTCTTTTGTGAAAATTGTACTAGACTACAGGGCAGAAATCAGATGTTGTCTCATTTAATACACACCACTGCAGGCAGGCCAGCCTTGGGCAATGCACAACCCAATTTCAAAGTGTTTTGCAATCAGGTCGCGCCTCTAATCATCTGCCTGGCTGCAAACAGTAGAAGGCGTTTCCAGATCAAGAGATCAAGAGCTTTTTATTGTGATTGACAACATAAATTGACAACGAATTGCGTTTGCAATACACTGTACAAAGTACTCCTGGCAGCTGCGTCTGTGCGCTGCCACTTAAAGTCATTTGGTGGCAGACGTTCCAGTAGAAAGCTGAGAATGATAAACAGGATCACAGGCATCACTAAATTAAAGAAACTGTGCTGTCAGCAAAGCTCCAAATAAGCAATGTTAAGCTTCTGTTACTGCACAGTCTTTTTTTGAAAGTCTCCTTCAAACTACACACTCGAAAACTGCCTTTGTAAACATCCATACATTTGTGTGATTACATCACATACCTGTTCAGAAATATCTTTCACCTTGTTAAGAGTTAATAGTTGTCAAGTTTCTGGTGTTTTTATGTTTGTTTTCCCCTCAGTTAGGCTCAAACTTGAAAAGAGTCCAGTCAGCTTTGATTATTTAGAGTTGACAGAAAGAATTTTGAAATCATCATTTGAAGGTTGGAAGTTGTGTAGCTTGGCTTTAATACAGTGCCAGTGAGTGAATGTGACCTTTGTGTGCTGTTGAAGCTGCCGTCAGCTGCCGCTGGGAGTTTGAACACACAGGGGTCGGCAATGAGACATCGGAGGCAGGTCAGGAACAGCTGGACAGGCAGACATAACCCCTCCACCCCCACTTCTGTTTTGAACATGCCTGTATTCAAGTAGCGATAGGGCTGATTCGATTCAGTGTCCGTGTCATATCAACATAATTCAGGGATCGGTTTGAAATGGACTACCTCAAGTTGACACGCATGCGTACAGCGATTTTGGTATTGGATCGGAGTAGTATCATCAGTATCGTCAGATATCCAAATTTAGATATTTCTTTGGTCTTTCATTACTTTTTTTGAATGACAGGACCGTGAGACAGAGTTACAGGAAGCAAGTGGGGAGAGGGAGATGGGGAGGATTTGGCAAAGGACCCGGGCTGGAATCCAAACCAGGTCGCCAGCGTAGCAGCCTAGTGCCCTACCGGGGTCATTTCACGTGAAATCAGAGACTTTGGGACCCGACCGACACGGATTTCAATCATACTTGGTGTGCCTTTTAAGCAGCAAGGTAGCACCCCAGAACTACATTGGTTTGAATCTGACATATTAAGGGAGAAACAGACTAGGAAAGGTTCACATGTGAGGGTAGGACACTATACATTCAGCCTTGATGAGTTTTGTAGATATTCAATTTTTAATTTTTCAATTTATCATCATTCATATTCTGAGAGTTGTTGTATTCCAAGTTGATTGTGTAATTTGTAGAGCCAGAAAAGAGATTTCAAACAGCACCAGCTTTTTGTGACTAACACTGACTGATATATTCAAGGCTGAATGTATACTGTCCTACCGTTAGAGCCAAGGTAGGGCCAGATGTCCAAATTCAAGTATCTGGATTCAATTGGAAGTGAAAAGATCGGATTGGTGCATCCCTCTTTTCAAGTATTCTAAACATCCAGTGTTAATCAGGTAAATTGAAACATTGATGCCGCAGGACGGTGTCCTTTGGGAGGACTCAGTCGAGTCAAGACCGATTCTCAAATGGTCTGAAACTGTCACAGTGCATCAACTATCTGGATTTACAATTTGCGTTACCGGTGGTTTGTGTCTGTGTGTGTGTACTTGCATGCACTTGCGTGGCTGCAGGCATGTGCTAAAGTCTTTTTAAAAGTAGTTTTCTTCTGCTTTGCTTATACGTTTGAGGACGCCCTGTAACTATTACATACGTTACATCCATCCATCACACACACACTCTCTCATGTGACCACAGCCCTCAGGCATGTCATTAAGTAGTAAGTACACACACACACACACACACACACACACACACACACACACACACACACACACACACACACACACACACACACACACACACACACTCATACCTCCTACACTCAAAGTTTGTCAAACACTCACATGCGTTTCTTATGTGGCTGAGTCCCAGTGGCAGACTAACCACACAGAGCTGTGTTGAAATGTCCTCAGAAACCACAGACCCATTACACACACACACACACACACACACACACACACACACACACACACACACACACACACACACACACACACACACACACACACACACACACACACACACACCCTTCTACTCTGCCTGGAGCCACAGAGATTGTGTGTGTGTGTGTGTGTGTGTGTGTGTGTGTGTGTTGTGTGCACATGCATTTGAGTGAGGTGCAGCCTTTTCTGTTTTTGTCTGGAAAAATGCATAGGTATAATAAGCACAAAAGAATAAGTATAGCACGTTTGAGTCTTGTGAATGGAAAATGTTTATTTTCTAGCATTTGTCTGTAGGCTGTCTGGCTTTGCAACAGTCCGGTCTGGTGGTACCCATGTGTTTGCACTAGTACTGGTCTAACACCTCTTGTTGGATAAACATTTACCAAGCTGTGTTTGGAGAACATTTTTACATAGACACACATTTTGTCTCTCTCTCTGTGTACTTAGAACTGACTTTGGATGAGTACTCAAAATAGAAACATCATAGGAGGGTATGCTTGGTCATGTTTACAGTTTAGTTGGAAACTGTGTTTGGAAAATATGTATCTCATACAGTTATACATGTGGATATACTTGCTTTTTAATGCAGTGATTGGATGCAATTTACGACTGCACATGATAAATGAAAATAAAAAAACCCCCCCCCCCAAAAAAACAAAAAATGGTTGAGGAAAGATTGTGTGAGGGGCTTTGGTGTGGGCCGTGTTGGTCCTATAGTATATACACACTGTTGTGTGTGTGTGTGTGTGTGTGTGTGTGTGTGTGTGTGTGTGTGTGTGTGTGTGTGTGTGTGTGTGTGCGCGCGCTAGATACAGAGAGATGAAACCTACTGCCACATGTTGAAAGAGAGCGCTCGCTCACCTGCTTTTTGTTTTCATCCTCTAAGGCAGTGATTCTCAAAGTGTGGTCCGGGGAGGCTTGTAACTGTGAATAAAAATTGAGTGATCTGCATCAAAATTAGCAGTGGCAAATTGGCACCCCTCAACTGTCAATCAGTTGACAGGTGGTCCCTGAACATGTTTTGGGGGACAAAGTGGTCCTCGGTCTGAAAAAGTTTGAGAAACACTGCTCTAAGGTGGCTGGGTTGGAACAGTAGGCTACCTCTCAGGAAACCACTTCCCTTGGGTGTGAGTGAGTTTGCTGGAGAGCTTCTTTGTAGGTATTTTAAATATTGCAAGGCCTGCATATTGTGTGGTGGTGTCTATATTTAGCTAGCCTTACTTCCACTTCAGTGAGCTTAGTTGTTTTCCCTCTGCCCTTGCACATGGGTGGGAGGTAAAGTGGGCGTCTGTGTATTTGTGGGTGGGCGTGTGGCTGTGTGTGTGACTGTGCGAGAGGCTGTGTGTGGCTGTGTGAGTGTCTGTGTGTGGTACAGTAGGTGTGACCCTGCCAAAGTGTGTGTGCTTTTGGTATGGTCTATCTGTGTGTGTGTGTGTGTGTGTGTGTGTGTGTGTGTGTGTGTGTGTGTGTGTGTGTGTGTGTGTGTGTGTGTGTGTGTGTCTTTCCCAATTGCAGTGATGCTGAACACAATTTACATTCAGTCAAATAAAATTCCGTCCCCCTCTCTACTCCTCTCTTCTTCTCTCTTGTAGTATGCAGAAGCTAGATCTCAATCAAAGTGAAATTCAAAACTGAATCTCACCAGCTGTGTTTTTCCATACAAATCAATTCTCTTGACTTAAGGCCTTGAATTTAAGGTGGACTTGGTCATAATAACCAATTCTGCCCTCCTCAGATTCGCGATTGCACACATAAGATAAGTCAAATCAGACATGTGCTTGAAAACTCGAAAATTACAGGCAAATCTGACTTTGCCTTTAAACAAGTAAGCAGAAACACAAACATTTTATACAGTGGTTTAATTCTCAACTAAAACCCTGCTCCTACCCATATAAAACTCACCAGAATCCACAAAGTCTCCGTGGGAAACACGTCTTTATTATTAAATCAGAAGCCCTTGCGGTGCAGGCCATCAAGAGACTCATTTTGCCTCAGCAGCTCCCTGTAGATACTGCACCTGTTCATCAAAGCCATGTGAAATGGTGATACTCATTCGGCATTAACCAAAAGCAATTGGCTTTTGCACATGCTTATACACACACAGCACCTGTTACCATTTGTTGTCATTCCACATGCCTTTGTTAATTTAATAGAGTTTTATCGGTTTGGCTAGGACTTGAATATTGAAGGTGAAACTCTGTTAGTGTGTACTGTAGTATGTGCTTGAAATTGTCAATGTGTGTCTGCACTTGGCTTGCTGCACAAATTACTTTGTAGGTTAGAGTGCAAGTGTGTGTGTGTGTGTCTGTTTGTGTGTCTGTTTGTGTGTGTGTATGTGTGTGTGTGCGTGTGCGTGTGCGTGTGCGCGCGTGTGTGTGTGTGTGTGTGTGTGTGTGTGTGTGTGTGGCGGCATGCGGACGAGAGCAGATGGTCGTAAGCTCTGTCTTGGACGCTAGACTAATCCTCATCCTCGTCCGTGTGCTCTTCTCTGGTAAACAAACACACACCGGATGAACCAACATGACTCATGTTTTGTAACTAAATTTGATGTGTTGTTTAGCGTTTTGTCGTACCTTCTTACTTTTTCCTCTAAATGACCTCTACACACTTTGCTTTGAGTTAGAAATAATAGGAGAATAGACACCATTTGTTGAGTCAAGTGTGGGTGTAGTCAGTGAATGGAGAGGTCAGCAACTAGTATAAGCTAATTAACCTGACCTGCGTTCCAGCCATGACAGCGATGGACAAAGACAGACCAAGTGCCTCCGTTGGAGGAGGCGTGATGGGCCACTACCATGGCCGTAGTTTATGGTGTAGAATATTTTTCCCCAAGGGCCAAATTATGTAGCTCAAATGAAGCTGAGGGCCAAACAAATATTACGACTTTATGGCCACAGATGGCACACATACACATTTTCATTTGTTCCAACTTCATGGCGGGCCAAATGTTTGCCATGCCCAGGCCGGATCTGGCACGTGGGCCGCCATTTGGAGACCATTGGTATTGTAGATGGTTGGGACATGTCAATCTACACCACTTTTGGGATTAGTTTAAATTGCCTCCACCACTTTTTCACCAATGTAAAAATATGCACCCCAAACAAGTTGCCAAATAATGTCCCCACCACTCTCCACCTTTGAAAATGACTGCAGATCAAGACTGCGTGGGGGCCCAAAACACCATTGAGCCAGATCCCCATGGTGGCCCGTGCTGCTCCCCGAGCCACAGGGGAAAAGGGAAGGCAAGAGATGAGGGAGGAGAGAAGAGGATGCTCCGGCAGAATAGAGGCAGAAGCAGAGCGGAGAACCGGCCAAACTAGACTGTGGCTCTTTTATTTTGTGTGTAGCATGTGTGGTGTGTGTGCACGTGTCTCATATTACCTTTAAAACTACAGTATACTTTGTGTCTCTCGTCATGTGACTGGCAGTGTGAACACGTATTCATGCACACGTTCACACATCAATGAACCAAACATTAAGACCCACATGTAACTAACTTCAGCACACAACTTACATTGGCCTGACAAATGTGTGTAATTAGTAATACATTTAAAAAAAAAATCAAGCCAAAGGGAGTGTGTTTTTCCTTGAAGTGACTCGTTTCTCAACTGCAACAGGAGCCTGTAAAAAAAGAAAAAGATTGATTTAATTTGGTACAGTGTGTATATTTTTGTAGCCATGCCTTTCATGTGTGCGTGATTGTGGTCTTTTTGGAGTGGAACAGGCCTGGCTTTTATTTATGGTTGTCTGACCTTGAAAAACTGTTTTTGGAACGTGTGTGTGGGACTAAAGATGGTTACTCTGTTTAGCCAGAACCTGATTAGCTTTTTCCCCCTTTAAACTCTTACCTGCCCTACGTAGTTCCACTCTGGAAAGTGACTATCGGGGATGGTGGAGCCTCTCCCACTGAAGACAGAGGAGGCCCAGTCAGTCTGTTGACTTCTGTCTGACTGCACTCAGCCTGCATAGTGCTGTTGTAATGTGTCTAAATGCTACGGGTATGCTCTCTCAAAGGAGAACAAAGAAACATGTGTACACACAGATGAACTACCTTTTAATCCATTTGATTGTATTGTGTTCGAGATCTTGTCAGTGTACTCTTTGTCTTTGCCATAACTTTCACTGAAAAAAGTGAAAGCCCACCTGGGAAATTCGCATTGTCATTGTGACAGCATTTCACAGCACACAGTGGTCACTGCAAACAACGAAATTGCATTTATGCCTCACCCGTGCAAGGGGCAGCCCCAAACGGCACCTCAAGGGAGCTGTGCGGCGGGATGGTACGATGGTCAGGGTACCTCAGTAATGGAGGAGGATGGGGGAGAGCACTGGTTAATCCCCCACACCCCCCACCACACCACACCAACCCTGTGGGTTGGGAGTCAAAACCTGGCAACCTTTGGGTTACAAGCCGCTCTAACTGCTTACCCATGACTGACCTTTTTGAACCTACAGTACAGCTGGTTTATATTTGGATGTATGTGTGTGCATTGAAGAGCAGGAAATAAGCCCATGAACTGTACGATTCATAAGGCCACGGGGAGATTTGTTGCTTGCACTCATGGGCAGCATGTTTGCTCTCTCAACACTGCCCTAAGTCCCAGCCAGTACCCGGCACTAGAGGTTATGGCCATGGCCACACTATATTTGAATTGTCCGTCGGATGGTTACTAGATGTTGCTGGTTCCTTTCGTTCCAAAAGGAATTCTGGATGAGTCACACTGGCTCGATCTAGAAGCATTTTAAAATGGCACATGCTACAACAAGAAACTCATGTACGTGTACATACTGTATATAAAAAGCAGAGTTTCTGCTTTTTGTTTCTCCCATGGACTCTTCAGATCACATGCTTTACAACAGGAAGCGATGTATATAGTCTGTGAGTGACTAACAGGTTGCGCCGGTCTGTCTCTGGTGTCTGTGACATGGTGACAGCTTACTGTTTCCTGCCCGCTGAGAGCTGCTATTCCCACGGGCCTGTCTGCCCTCCCGAACAACTTCCTCTTGCACTTCCACTGTCCACACAGCTTCCCTCTTCCTGTTCCACTGGCCCATTTTCACCGGTAGTGGAACCGTTTCTGTGCAATTTACGTTGAGGGAGATGGAAAGAGAAATGTATTTAAAACTTCATTCAAAACGTTCATCTAAAATGTGAAAAACAAGGCTAATGCAAGGCTGTATCTCCCTCAATATTCTTGCAAGTATCGTGCAATTTCAAGTTTGTGGTTTTCTCTTGACTGAGTCACCATACTAAGTTTTATTAAAATCTTTGCCCATGAGATTGTAAAGCGTCTCATTTCACAAGTAAGGCCCCTATTGCAAGGATGGACTCTTCATGATGAGCACTGGCATATTTGTGTCTGCTATGGAGGCCCTAAACCACACATCTGCCTCAAGTGGTCTCACACAAGTTGTTCACGGAAACAAAGGACACTAAGCCTGTGTGCCTTCACTAAATGTCATTAATACGGAGATACTGTTTGTTGTATCAATATACTAAAGCTTGCCTGCACAACGTTGTGTAGTATTGACATTATTATTGAAGTCATTTGTTTTCATACCTAGCTGTGTAGCTGGGTTTTCATTTACTCGAGTTCTTGAATTTTGAATTGGTAACAAGAAATAAGTTGCACGTATTGCACAGCTGCTATTGCTTCTGAAGGAGACCACAATTGAGCTTCACATGATGATAAGGCAGGGCAAAGTTGTTAGCAATGATGCACAGGAAATTTGATTATAGATCGCTATCAGTCGATTCACCGGTAATCAAATGCAATTAACCTGTAAATAGCTCCCTGTCAAAGTAATCTCGTTGTGATAAACCTGAAGCGAGAAGGGTTTCCATGGGGAGCAATTGGAGAATAAATAGATAAAATGCAATGTACCATGAACACTATTGATTTGTGCATGTGTGCTTGTTGTATGCTTCATGCTGTAAGCTCTCCAAGCAATGTTTGCATTTGTCATTCATCTTGTGCTGTTCGATAATGATGTTTACCAGAGTAAGCTAAACCTTAGTACTGATTTAGTTTCTTCATGAGAAGTAACCCTCCATATTTCAGATGGCTGGAGTGAGGAGACAAACACTCAGTCTATCACTGAATGAAGTAGCCTGATTATCATCGACTTCTCAAATCTCTTCGAGACTTTGTCTGACCAAGAGCATAGCAATTAACATTTCCCAAACGGCATGGTTGACCTGCCTCCCTTGGTTTGCTACTGGTTGTTTGCTTCCCAACAAAGTGGAGGGAGCTCCCAATTTTTCCAGAGCTCAGAAACGATATTTGTATTGCTCCTCCTGGCCTGACTAGAAGCTACGCTAAAGGTGTTACATCACTATGAGGGCGCGACCTGGCTAGAGCAGTCTTCTAATGCCGCCTTGAGTGATGTTTCCTCCTAGTGAATGGAAATGTGCGCGGGCCTAGCGTTCCTCTGGTGTGCTCTCTCTTTCTCCTCCACGTTTCCTGTTTGTGACTGGTCTGGTCTGGCATGGCCAGCGCACTCATGGTTTGGACTTATCAACCTAACACTGGCCCATTTATATCTATATAAAGCGCAAGGTCCTGCCCCCTGCTACTCCAAGTTGGCGGGGGCATACTGGGTCATGTTTGTGTCTGACTTGGTAGAGCGCACACACACACACACACACACACACACACACACACACACACACACACACACACACACACACACACACACACACACACACACACACACACACACACACAGATTCTTGCTCGATTTCTCTTTCTCTATCTCTCTCTCTTTCTCTCTCACTCTCCACTCTCTTACTCTCTCTCTTTATCTCGTACACACACACACACACACACACACACACACACACACACACACGCACAGATTCTTGCTCGATTTCTCTCTCTCTCTCTCTCTCTCTCTCTCTCTCTCTCTCTCTCGTCACACATTCCTGGAGTGCACACCAGACTTCTGTTGGCAGAAAACTTTGGAGCAGACTCAATTAAAATCTTCCTGGCTGGCAGGATGTGTTGGCGTCATGCATTGTGCATATGTGTATGTTGTAAGTTTCAGTGGAAAGAATGGCTCAATTTCAACTGCAGGGTTAATTTAATGATACTTTGTCACGTTTCATTTAGGACACTGTAGAGTGTGTGTGTGTGCGTGTGTGCGTGTGTGCGTGTGTGCGTGTGTGTGTGTGCGTGTGCGTGTGCGTGTGCGCGTGCGTGTGCGTGTGCGCGTGCGTGTGCGCGTGCGCGTGCGTGCGTGCGTGCTTTCGGTAGCAACGCAGTGTTTTGCTTGAGCAATCAAGTAAAGGTGAAGCAATAGTGACTAATCTTTCTGAGGTTAATCATCCTGGAAATGTTGACGATATTTTTTGCCGTTTCTTAAGCCGACTTGATTTCTGCTCATTATCTTAACGATGTTTGCTGAGCTTGCTGGAAATGGCTTACTTATCCACTTAAAACTAATCACTTGCTTCTTTCTTCTTTGTCTTCTTTTCATCTCTCTCTTTCGCTTTCTCTTTCTCTCCCTCTCTCTCTCTGCAGTGAGGATGCGTGAACCTGGCAGGTAATCGCGACCCCCCCACCCCCTTCCCTCACCCCCACCCTCACCCTTGCTGAGTGACACCTCCCTGCTGCCCCACGTTCCCCAGCCGGGCCGTAGGGGGGTAGGGGGGAGGGAGGAGAGGCGTGTGTGGGAGGAGGGGGGAAGGACATAGGACGTCACAGGACCCTGACGCATCATGGCGGGCCGTGGCGGAATAGCCCCCCCGGGGATGACCGGGGATACCGGTGGCGGCGGCGGCGAGCAGGTGAACCAATCACACGTCCTCTTTGACCGCTTCGTCCAAGGCACCACCTGCAAGGGCACGCTGAAGGCCTTCCAGGAGCTGTGCGAGTACGTGGACCTCAAGCCCACCGAGTCGCGCATCTTCTACCACAAGCTCAAGTCCAAGCTGAACTACTGGAAGGCAAAGGCCCTGTGGGCCAAGCTGGACAAGAGAGCCTCCCTCAAGGACTACAAGAAGGGACGGGCCTGTGCCAACTCAAAGGTGAGGATTTTTTACCCTCTGCCAAGGAGGTTATCTTTCTGATGGAATTTATTTCTCTCTGCGAGTATTGGCTTTGCCATTGCCTCAAGGTGATCATGTTTTTTTGTTAAAATAAGTAAATTGGGGGCACTGTGGCGCAGCATGCTATGAGTCCCACAGATGGTCTTGCATGCCCATGGGGAGTGGGGACCTGTGTTTGAGTTCGTCCTGGGTCTGGGTCCTTTGCCTGCCCTGCCTCATCTTTCTCTCCCACTCTCTTGAATTTGTTACCTAAAGAATGGCAAATGAGCATGGCAACTCCAGTTGAAACACTGAAAAGTGTATAGCTTAGGAAAAATGAAATTAAAAAATGTGCATGTCCATGTGTTCTCCCATTACAATACTGTTAAAACTTTGAGTTTTCTGCTAAAATTTCAACTTTACCGTTGTTGTGATGCTAAATCTTATGCGTGTCTGCCCAATGGAGAGATGGGGAACCTATGGCCCGCGGGCCGTTTACGGCCCTTAAGGCGGTAAAGTGCAGGGGGAAATCCTGGCTTGTGTTCATGCTAGTAGATTAGAGAGCAGAGTACGCCCCTTTTGGGACTTCATAAAATTTGATGTGGTCCCTTGAAATAAAAAGGGTTTCCCACCCCTGGCCTAATGTGTGCTGTGCAGTGTCTGATCATCGGTTACTGTTTTCATGTTGTTTCATGCTGTCTTCTGTCTACACTGAGTTTTCTGCTAAAACTTCAACTTTGCCGCTGTTGTGTTACTGCATCTTACTTGTGTGCGGCTAATGTCTGCTGTGTCTGATCATCGGTTGCTGTTAAAACTTCAACTTTGCCGCTGTTGTGTTACGACATCTTACATGTGTCTGCTGCCTATTAATGTGTGCAGTGTCTGATCATCGGTGCGGGCCCCTGTGGCCTGCGCACGGCCATCGAGCTGGCGTTCATGGGGGCCAAGGTGGTGCTGCTGGAGAAGAGGGACGCCTTCTCCAGGAACAACGTGCTGCACCTCTGGCCCTTCACCATCCAGGACCTCCGGGGGCTCGGCGCCAAGAAGTTCTACGGGAAGTTCTGCGCCGGCTCCATCGACCATATCAGTGAGTCCCCATTAGGGATGCAAACGATTAATCGATTAATCGACTTTAATAGATCAATCCATTAATCGATTAAAAAACATTAATCGCAATTAATCGATAATTCAACTGACAAGAGACCCAGGTGAAATGGGCATGTGAAGAGTGTGTGTGAAGAGGGGTGTGAATAGTGGGAATACTTAAATCACCTTTGAATGAAAGAATTTAAATAGAATTAACTTAAATGTGGTATTTTATCTCAATTTTTTATTAAAATGTTTAGATTTAGTAGTTTTTTTCTGAGAAACATTGAGATTTCGGGGGGAAAATGCCGCTTATCAATTAATCGTAAGTCGATCGATAAGGCTATCAACTAATGATTAATGAATTAATCGATAATTTGCATCACTATTCCCCATGTACAGTACATGCACACACATCCACTTGCATACATGCCCAGGGCCCAAAACAAAGTCATTTGACCCCCTCCCCCTCCTCCTCTCAATACATACATTGTCATGAGGGCCCGCTTTTTCCCCTGAGCCCCAGGCCCTGGACAACTGTACTGTTTGTCGTTCCCTGCATGTATGTTTACATGCACACATGCAGATGTATCCATAACACGGGCACACACACTCCATTGACCATATCAGTCACACACACACACACACACACACACACACACACACACACACACACACACACACACACACACACACACACACACACACACACACACACACACACACACACACACACACACACACACACACTCCGAGGCCACCACCATGGCCTGTTCTCGTCAAGAAGGCCCTCTTGCCATGCTTCCTGTGACATTCCATATGTATGAGTCACTATGAGAAGAGTTGTTTTCACAACCCCCTTTTCTCTCTTCCGTTCCCAACTAGTGCATGGGGCTTTTTGCAAAAAGAGCTGTCGTTATCCACCTTGACATTATTATTGTAGACCTGCCCATTGGTGTCTCTGTCCGTGTGGAGAGTTGCTGAGTGATTTTAAAGTGACCTTCCAGCGTTTCTTGAAAATAGGCTCGTTTCACACATTCACCCGACTTAAGTGACTAAGTCTTACCTATCACCTATTCTTCCAGCCGTTCTCCACAGCTGGTAGAACAGTAGATGGACTAGTCATAATTATGTAACTCAGGGTTTCCCAAACTGGGGTGCGTGCACCCCTGGGGGTGCGCGGCCTGGCATAAGGGGGTGCGTGAGCTGAATAGAGCAATGGTGGATATGTGAGTTTTTATCCAGCATTGATGAACATTAAGTCATTTTTAATTGTATTTAGACTTGTATGCTGGAAGGGTCCATCTAAAGTGTAGTTTAACTCCTAGACTACTGGAAAAGAGGATTACCCAAACTGAATATGCATAATGTGCAGTTAATCCATGCTTGCGTGGCCATTAGCACACCAAAATATTCGTTCACCGTTCAATGTACAAGGGGGTGCGCAGGGAAAAAAGTTTGGGAACCGCTTGTAACTGAAGGGGAGGTGGGAAATGGTAAAAGAAGAGGCAAAAATCTGCATGCTGTTGCTGCTCACCGATTTATTGAACACAACGTTTCGACCTCAGGCGGTCTTCGTCAGGTGTATACGTAGGTGTGACACCTATACCTGATGAAGAGGTTGGAGAGCTGTGTTCAGTAAATTGGTGAGCAGCAACAGTATGCAGATTTTTCCTTCTTCTTTTTTAATGCGTCTTTGTTTGATCCAGCACCTGTTTTACTAGATGTGCGCACATCCCTCACACTACTTTCAAGGTGGGAAATGGTTACATTTCCAGAAATAATGGAGCGACAACCAATGACAACAGGTCCTTGGTAGCACTCTAATAAAACAACCAATCTCAGTGCACCAGCAGTGCACCACTCTTTTGCTTCCATTTATGCCACTTCCTTCGATTGTGCCAAGCTTATTGTTATCAGACGACAGAATTTGATATGGGCTATAACCATTTAGCGCTCACTGTGAAAGTGAAAGCCCACCTTGGAAACTCCCATCGTCATTGTGACACGGTACCAGTCATGGTGGAGGATGTCGGGAGAGCACTGGTTAATTACTCCCTCCCACCAACCTGTCGGGTTGGGAATCGAACCAGCAACCTTTGGGCTACAGGTCTGACACCTTAACCGCTTGCTCGTGACTGCCTATTGTGCTTTGTCAAAGGTGTGTTTTGTGTTTGTTTGTGTGTGTCTAGGTATTCGCCAGCTGCAGTTGATGCTGCTGAAGGTGGCTCTGCTGCTGGGCATTGAGATCCATGTGAATGTGGAGTTTAAGGGACTCATCGAGCCACCGGAGGACCAGGAGAACGAGAGTGAGTTTCTGCCCCAGTAGAACAGCCTCATCCTGGGCTACACAACAGCTCAACACCCCCCCCCTGCAAATACTACCCATCATAGTAAAGAACAACTGACCCTGACATACTTGTAGATGTAACCCTGCCTGTTTGTGTATGTCTCTCGCTGTCTCTTTCTCTCTTTCTCTCTTTCTCTCTTTCTCTCTTTCTCTCTGTGTCTCTTTCTCTCTGTGTCTCTTACTCTCTCTCTCTCTCTCTCTCTCTCTCTCTCTCTCTCTCTCTCTCTCTCTCTCTCTCTCTCTCTCTCTGTATGTATGTAGGAATAGGTTGGAGGGCAGATATACACCCGAGAACTCATCCTGTCAACGAGCTGGAGTTTGACGTTATAATTGGAGCAGACGGGAGGAGAAACACGTTAGCAGGTGAGCAACACTTGCTGTCTCCTGTCACACTGATTTGCTGGGACTGCACCCACCACACACACACACACCACAAGCCCATATGTACACACACACACACACACACACACACACACACACACACACACACACACACACACACACACACACACACACACACACACACACACACACACACACCACACGCCCATATGTACACACACACACACACACACACCACACGCCCATATGTACACACACACACATGTGCACACACACCACACGCCCATATGTATACACACACACACACGTGCGCACACACACACACACCACAAGTCCATATATACAGACACACAGACACACACACACACACACACACACAGACACACACACACACACACACACACACACGTGCACACACACACGTGCACACACACACCACAAGTCCATATGTACACACACACACACACACACACACACACACACACACACACACACACACACACACACACACACACACTCACACACTCACACACTCACACACTCACACACTCACCCACACACACACACCCACCGTGAGTGCAGTGACTACGATTTTCAAAGGCCAGTCCATGTGAAAGTAAAAAAAGTGTCCGAGTTTGTTGGTTTGTCCAGTGACGTGGTGGTTTCTTTGACCTCTGTTCCGCAGGAAGGAGTTCTAGGGGCATCTGGCTGTGTTTATCCTTGACCTTCGAACCTTTAACCTCTCTCTCGCTCTTGCTCTCGCTCTCGCTCTCTCTCTCTCTCTCTCTCTCTCTCTCTCTCTCTCTCTCTCTCTCTCTCTCTCTCTCTACCCAAGATTCCGCAGGAAGAAGTTCCAGGTCATCAGTTGGTGTAGTGACCGGGTGTATCTTTGACCTTTGAACCTTAACCCCCCTCTCCCTCTCCCTCTCTTTCTCTATACTCAGGATTCCGCAGGAAGGAGTTCCGGGGGAAGCTGGCCATCGCCATAACGGCCAACTTCATCAATCGCAACACTACGGCTGAGGCCAAGGTGGAGGAGATCAGCGGGGTGGCCTTCATCTTCAACCAGAAGTTCTTTCAGGACCTACGAGAAGCCACAGGTAACACACACATTTGGAGATAGACCGATGCAAATGTAGACAGACAGACAGACAGACAGACAGACAGACAGACAGACAGACAGACAGACAGACAGACAGACAGACAGACAGACAGACAGACAGACAGACAGACAGACAGACAGACAGACAGACAGACGCACGCACGCACGCACGCACGCACTAATGAATGGGGGAAGGCATCATGCCTCAAATGTACTCATTATGGGGAAAATGTTCTGTCAGTGTTTCTCACATGTTCACGCACGCACGCACGCACTCCTGAAGACAACCACTCACTTCTAAGAGTCAGCTGTGCATCATTTCCCCCCTATGTTAACGACCGCGCCGGATCAATAAGGACGCTGTGCATTTACACTGACAAGCTGCCATTAGTGTCTTGAGTGATGGACAGCAGGAGCTCTGTGTGTCAGAGTGCAAGACAGTCATGCGGAGAAACCTGTCTGTCCGTGTTCAGACTGGAGATGCCATGGGGTCATTGTGCTTAAAGGTGCACTATGCAGGAAATGGTAAAAAAAGGTACTGCAACTATGCTTCTCATTGAAACTGGGTTGCCTATTGCCAAATTTGATCTTTTCATGAAAGTTTACTAGGTAATAAACTACTATTTTCTAGTATGGCCCAAGTCCAGTTTTTTTTTCTCCAACATTTTTGCAGCTAAAAATGTCTATTTCTGGAAATTCAAAATGGCGGACTATGGAGAAGATCCCCCTTTTAATGTATGAAAAGTGCAATTTTCCCAGTCATCATGAATACTTAGAATTTGATGGTGGTGGTAAGTATTCATGAAAAAGGTAACATTAGTGAATGGGTAGCATGAATTCTGGAAATAAACAGCTAAAAATCTTGCACAGTGTACCTTTAACTGTAGGCTTTTGGCCTCTCGGGTTGACAGCCAGGTGTGTTGACAACAACAGGGCTGGAAGGCTTGACGGTGAGAAGGCTTCAAAACGTGACGAGATATCACTTGACAAGCATTGCCGGTTGAATCCCAAACAGGTATTCGGTTGCAGTCAAAAAGATTGTAGCAATTCATCTCAGGACAGAGAATGTACAGTGCTGGCAGGCAGGTATTGTACAGACACAAAACAGGGCAAACGAGAGGAGATGGTGAAAATGTATTGGAGAGAAGCATGACAGATGTCTGTGGGTGGGGGCGGCTGATGGTGCGCGCTGAACTGTGAAAGACAAGTGCTGTAGATTTAGGGTGGGGAGGCCTCAGGAGACTGGCGAGGAGAGGAGAGGGGTGGGGTGGTTGTGTTGGGTTGGGTTGCGGGGAGAGAGCAGTGATACCATATCAATAAAAGGCTAATGCTGTCCTCTCATTCAAAATTAATGTGACACCTGGCCCTTGGCTTTTAACTTCTTGCACTGAATTTAGTATTATTTCCCATTTAGATTTCAGAACTGTTCAATATTTTACCCACCCTACAGTACAAAGTGTGGTTCATATGCATGTGCCAACCATGGCCTCAGCTGAGCAGAAACATGATGGGCAGTTTGGCAGAGTGCCTCAGACAGTGAACGCCCTGCTTCTTCAGTTTTATATGCAGAATTGAGTTTTATTCTCGGTGTCATTTGCGATGTAGCCAGAAATGTTAAATATTTTACTCTACCAAGTGCCACAGGCTTAGCTCAGCAGTTAGCAGTAGCAGGGTGGCAGATTGACTCAGTGCTTCTGGATATTGTGTCAATTTTGTGCACAGCATTTAGTTTTACTTTTAAAAAAAAAGAAATGTTAAATATTTTACTTTACTCTACCAAGTGGATGAGACAGCCCTGGCCTTAAGGGCCGTACACACACGTCGCTGCTAGTTACTCGCTCAGCGAATGAACTCAATAGAATGTAAATGTGTTCCAGCGAGACTAGCAGGCGAGTAGGCGAGTACTGTACAAGCGATGCGATGTGGGCGGATCCCGAGTTGAAAATATTTTATCTTCGAGCGAGGCGAGTAAGCGAGTAACCAATTGGAAGGCAGAGTTCGGTTCTTCTCGCCTGTTCACTGGCAGCTAAAGCCGCGGGAACTTTCAGCGAACGTTCCATGAAAGAGAGGCGAGTAGGCGAGCAAGCGAGAAGCTAGTAAATACCAGCGATGTGTGTGTGTACGGCCCTTTAGCTCAACAGCAGCAGTAGCAGTAGCAATAGCAGCAGCAGCAGTAGCAGCAGGTAGGATGGCTGGTTGGTAGCAGTAGCAATAGCAGCAGTAGTCAGTGTTGCCAGATGTGTCTGACCAAATCCCGCCCAAAAGGTTCTCAAAAACCGCCAAAATGCGCTGAATTCCGCCCAAATTCAACAAATTACATTGACTTCTATGGGCCCAAAACGGCTTAAAAAAACGCCAAATGGACAATTTTTCCCGTTTTTGCCCGCCGACGCTCATCCCAAGTAGCCCAATTGGGCGGGCACCCGCCCAATCTGGCAACAGTGGCAGTAGTAGCAGCAGGTAGGATGGCTGGTTGGTAGCAGCAGCAATAGCAGCAGTAGTAGCAGTCAGTGATGCGCGGGCTGACCCGAAAGCAGCGGGCGCTTGCAGTTAACTGCGGTCGACCGCAGGCACGGGTTATGAAATATTATTTTTAATGAAATTCGGGTCGGGTGCGGTCGGTCAGGACCTTTGAAATGATGCCGAATTTTAAAGTAGGCTATAGGCTAGCCAATAGGCTATAGTTTACTTCAGCAGACAGGGACATTTTTTGCGAAATAGATCAAAGTTTATATGGCTGAATAACTACGATGGTGCCACGCGCTCTGCAGGAGACTTGGGCTCCTGCGTCGGCCGAATATCTTCTGCGCGCAACTGGTGCAGCAGGTGCAACCATTGAGTGCATTTTGAAGAACACAGAGGGTGCTCTCTAAACAGTGCAGTGATGGATATAGCCTATATTTTCTTATAGGCCTACAATTGTAGGCCTAATGGTGTCGCACTCATGTGTTGCTTACAGAGTTTGTTTTCATTTCCTGTGTCGTACCATGACTACGAGGCAATCCACTTGACGGCTGGCTCCGTCTGCTCACCAACCTACAGATTAATTTTCTCCATGTATCCAAACGACGATACAATAAACAGGTGACAGTCGCAGTCGTCATTGCATGGCCTCGGTTCAAAAATCCAACATGTCCTGTTGAAATGCACAGCTGTCTTGTTCTTGACGCAAATTCCTTTTTTAAGACCTTTATTGACGTGATTGTGCTTTGCCAATGACGCTAGGGTGTTCATAAAGACGCACGGCTACTATTTTCAAAGGCGGGTCGGGAAGCGGGCCGGGTCAATATTTTTCATGAATATTTCTTGCGGGCAGGGTAAGCGGGCGGACTAGGGAAAAAAGCGGTCGGGTGTGTTTTGTTTTTTCGTCGACCCGCGCATCACTGGTAGCAGCAGCAGGCAGCAGGGTGGCAAGTTGGCCGTGTGCCTTGAGACGGTGGGGATGGCTGACTGGACAGGGCTGGATGGGGCTAGAGGTGACATAGTGCTGACAGCCGGTGGGGTTGTCTGCTCCAGTCAGCGGGAGGCTTTTTCAAGTGCTAGACAGAGTGCTGTGCAGTGCAGTGTAGTGCAGTGCTTTTGGATGGGGATATCTGTCTGTCGGTCTGTGTGCTCTACTCAGGCGCTTGAAAATTCATTACGTACTTGTAGAAAAATGTTTGCTTTTCTGATGTGAACTACAATGTGCTGTAAATGAGAAGCATACTGAGGGTACACTCATCAAATAACTTATCAGCATGATAATTATCATCAGGATGAGGAAGCAACAAGACTCACCTAACCTTTTAGATAGACACTGACATTTACATTGACATTAAGCATAGTATGGCGTCATGCTATCACCCTGGTAGTGAATATTGTTGGCGCGGTGGGCTTACATAACATAAGCACAGGCCTTACCCAGGGCTTCCCGCTGGGCTCCTGAAAAGATCCAATTATTACACCCCCCTCCACCGCCCCCGCCGCCCCTAAAAAGCTGCAATCTTTATCCCCCGCATGACGGGCGGTCCCACCTATAAGCCTATAAGCCTGCGAGCAAAAAGCAAAGATGCTTTGAGTGGCACCACCATTTTTGTTCTGTAGCATTTATAACCATGGAAAAGTTTGAGCTCGAACTTCCATGCGTCAGCTGCAGGTGTATTTGGGAGTTTCCATTCAGGTGGCAAGTTCAATTTAGGTAAACACGAGTGTATGTACTTCAAGAGTGCAGTGCAGTCCATGTGGTTTTGGGGGTTGGCTGTTGTTGTTTCTGTGGTTATAGAGATATTTTCCCGGTGCACCTTTTCATTTCTCAGTGCAGATGTGTGTCTGAGACAAGTTCATTCATGAGTAGTGGTCTCAGTACAGTATAGGTACTTGGGTGCTCAAGAAGTTATGGGTCATTCCGTGTGAAATCAGAGCACCTCTCATGGGGGATGATTGCATGTTTACCGATTCAGATTTTCAGATTCATTTTTCCGTCTGTTCCCCCCCTTACCATAGGTGCCAATTGTTCTTTAGATCTACCATGTCACTAAAAAGGCATACCAAGATTCATTACATTCCGTGCTTCAAAGTGTCGGAATGACCTAATGTGTACGGTATGTGTACAGTGTGTGCGTGTTGCAAAGACAATGAGGAAGGACAGAGGCTAAGGGTTCCGGTAAGGTTTAGGAGGTTAGGCTGTATTGACACTTTTACAACAATTACAGTAACTCAAAGATGCAGCCCATTTCAACAAAACACTTGCCGACAGACTAGCTGACCGACTAGTGGTCCGGGCTGGCTGTACTGGCTTGCTGGCCCAGTGTGGGGCCTCTTTGCTGTTTGTGTTGTGAGTCGTGTAATGCTGCTGGCCTCCCCGTGGCCTTGGCCCGGCCGGCTCTCTAATGAACACGCTCAAAGGCTCCCGCACACTGCTGACTCATTGCACACATACAGGAAGAAACAGAGGGGATAAATGATGAACCCCGCGATTCCAAACCAGGCGACTAATAAATCTCTCCCCACTTTCTTTTTTGTCTCCATCCCTCTCCTCTCCTCTCCCTTTCTGTCTCCCTCTCCTCTCTTCTCCTCCCCTCTTGTCTCCCTTTCTGTCTCTGCTCTGCTCTGCTCTGTCTCTGCTCTTCTCTCCTCTCCTCTCCTCTCCTCTCCTCTCCTCTCCTCTCCTCTCCTCTCCTCATCTCGTCTCCTCTCCTCTCTCCATTCCTCTCCTCTCCTCCCCTCTCCTCTACTCATCTCCCCTCTCCTCCTCTATATTCTCCTCTCCTCTCCTCTCCTCTCCTCTCCCTTTCTGTCCCTCTCTATCACTCTCTCTCCCCTCTTTCTTGGTGTTTCTCACCTCTCTCTATTCACCTCTCTCTGTATCTCTCTCCATCTGTCACTTTCACCCTCTCTCTCTCTCTCTCTGTCTATCCTCTGTTTTCCTCCTCACCGTCTTGCCCCCACACTCTCCCCTACCCCCCCGCTGTGTCTCTCCTCTGCCTGCTGATTGGATTACGCAGGGATTGACCTGGAGAACATCGTCTACTACAAGGACGACACGCACTACTTTGTCATGACCGCCAAGAAGCAGAGCCTGCTGGAGAAGGGCGTGATCTTACATGTGAGTGACCGCACACACAGGAAGGACGAAACAGCAACAGTCCCTTTTTAATGCCATCTATTTTTCTGTCTCTGTCTCTGTCTCTGTCTCTGTCTCTGTCTCTGTCTCTGTCTCTGTCTCTCTCTCTCTCTCTCTCTCTCTCTCTCTCTCTCTCTCTCTCTCTCTCTCTCCCCCCGCCCTCTCTCTCTCTGGTCAACATCTTTTTTTGTGCTGTCTGTCTGTCTGTCTGTCTCTGTCTGTCGGCTGTCTGTCCATTTGTCTGTCCGTCTCTCTGGCGGTCTCTCTGGCATGTTACATGCAAAGTGACCACAGTCACTGAGTCCTTCTCTTTCATCAGCATCCCTTTCCAGTACCACATCTTACCCTTTGTGTCTGTCTGTCTGTCTGTCTGTCTGTCTGTCTGTCTGTCTGTCTGTCTGTCTGTCTGTCTGTCTGTCTGTCTTTCTGATTACCAGTCTGTCCCTAGACTTCTTTCCTCTTCTCTCCTCTTTTGTTCTTTTGTTCTGTTCCGTCCTTTGTGTTTTTGCGCCTCATCCATATTGCAGACCTGACCACTCAAGCATGTTTTCTCCTGTCATTCGCTCTGCATCATTGCCCTTTTATTTATCCTTCGACCTTATATCTGTGCACACACGCACACATGCACGCACACATGCACGCACACACACACACACACACACACACACACACACACACGCGCGCACACACCGGGCGCTGCCACACACACACTCTCTGTCAAGCCAAAGGCTTTTGATACCAACACAGAATCTTTCTATCTGTCTGTCTGTCTCTCTCTCTCTTTCTGTCTGTGCCTGTATGTCTCTGCATGTGCATGTCCAGAAGAACATATTCCACATACGAAATCATAGCATATTCATTTTGTGATGAGCACAAACGGTGACAATGCATGAAATAGACTCTAAGGCTTACAATGTTGCTACCACAGCAAACCCCATCGATGCGCCCCATAGCTGTGAGGGGCCTTGGATGGGGTAATGTTTAGCATTCACACCACTCCATATGCACAGGCCGTCACGGACCAAAGATCTGCCAAACACATTGTGGAGTCAAGTGTTTGTGTGTGTGTGCGTGTGTGTGTGTTGTATGCCTGTGTGTGCATGTGCAGTACGTGCACTGGACCACATAGTAGACGCACAACAAGCAAACATGAACACAGACAGAGAGAGCCATGTGCTGCTGAAACTGGATGCCTTCGGTACGACTACGAGGGCCTCTCTCTCGCTAAACATTTGCCAACTCTGCCCCATCATTAACAAGTGTTGCTAAGGTACTGACAAAATACTGACACACACACAGCGAATACTAGCCTGGAAACCTAGAAACCCCTATTGGGTAAGTAGTAGGGTGCGAAATAAAATCATCATGACAATATAATAACAATAATCATCAAATAATAATCTTTTTTTCTTTATTAAAGTTTTTTAGTTTTGAACACAAACACAACCCCAAGCCCAAGGCACATACAAAACAAATAGACAAACAAATAATAATAATAATAATAATAATAATAATAATAATAATAATAATAATAATAATAATAATAACAATTTAAAAAACCACAACAAATAGACAAAAAAACAATAAAATAAGCAAATAAAATTCAGAACCATGATGATAATAATTACTTCATTTTATATAGCCTATCGTATCGTGACCCCTGTGTCGTGATGGGTATTAGTTACAGGTTTTTGCCATTACCCAGTTTAGTCAGTAGAAAGCAATACTCACAGTATTTAGGAGTAAAAACATGTTACCAGTAGACATAAACTATTTGTCTTTAAATGCAACACTTTTAATGCATCCAAATGCAGCATTGCAATGTAACTTCACTGTATTCTGGCATTCATTTGATATCCAGCATAAGGAAAATCCCAAAACATATAGCATCTCATCATATTACATGTATCGCAATGTGTACCGCATCGGGACCCCTATATCGTGATATGTATTGTTTCGGATGACCGCCAGAGCTTATCAGTCATTCGGAGTCTATGCGAGAAGATTTGCCAAGAGGTCACTTTCTGGGTTCAGCGTTTTTTTGACCCCGGTCACGGGGGTCACAGGGTGACGTCACCCAGGTCACAAGTGAAGTTGTTGTTATTAAGACTCGACCTTCACGTTCCGTGTGAGGATATCCATGGTCTGTGAGCAGGGCTCTAAATTAACTTTTTCCACCACCAGCCAATTTGGCTAGTAGACATTTTTTCTTACTAGCCAAATGGAAGGTCAACTAGCCATTTTTTTCTCACTAAAATAAACCATGGGTTAATTATATTGCTTTTAATTATTTTATTTAACTAGGCTATGTCCTCAACACAGATAAACACTATAAATATTATACTCAATATATCTATTCTATAATTATTTAGTAATTATATTTTTATTACCTGCATTTAATTATTTTTCATTCCATTTCCATATACTGCACAGACAGCCAAACACTAGCCTATTACCTCACACACCATCACCCAAACCTCACATACAGTATAGGCCTACAACTCACACAAACACAGCATGCCTTCAACACTAATGTCACACACATACCAGACTTTCAACATACACTAGCCAAACACACACACAACTAAACACTGCAAAACCTCATATCCCCTACACAGCATCACTTCACACACAGTGGGCCAAATACCATGGACAATGCACAGAAGACAGGTGAAGGGGAGAAGAGATGAAGGGAGGAGAAGGAGACGAGAGGAGAAGGACAGGAGACACCCGCGCGCACGCACGCACGCACGCACACACACACACACACACACACACAACTACACAGTGCATGAATGATGTCTGCATTGTGTGTTTATGCTGCTGCTGCGTGACACCTTCAAGTTCCTCCAGGTCAAATTCATATTAGCTTTACTTACGATGCGCTTGGAATGACAATTACCATTACGCTGTCAACTAGATCCAATAACACCACGGAGACCATGCTTACTTTGTTACTTTCGTCGCTAGTTTTTGTTATCTTTTTTCACTTACTCCTGTCGAAGTCGTGCAGGATCTTTGCGATGGCATGGGCGTTATTGGGAAACGACAACTCCATCGTTTGTAGTTGCGAGGACCTCGCAAATATCAGACAGCTTCTGACGGCAACGACACTGTTTTGACAGACAGCTGTAATGTCCCTGCACTCACTCACGTCGTTTTCGCTCCACCAATACTCTATTTCACCGTCACAACAGTTACGCTGCTATTACTTGCATTCATCTACACCACCGTGCTTTAACCACTGCCACATTATTTTTCATCTGACCAAAACCTACAAAACCAAAGTAATCCGCGCTAGTCCGCTCATTGAACATATTTTATCAACACTAGTTCCAGCGCGCGGGTATCAAACACAGAGCCAATGGCTGTGAGGCTGCCTTATTGTGATTAACGGTCAGCCAATGGGTGTGGGCTACATCATGACGGTAGGACTAATGTTCATGGGTAATGTAGGCGACGTTTTAACGTTCATCAGACGGCAGCTACAGATCTGTGCGGGCAGCTGTTTAACATTCAGTCGGGCGCGCGCTACCGGCCAATTTGGCTAGTGGATGACTTTTTTCTACCAGCTAAAATGATTTTTCACCCGCATTTGGCGTGTTGGCGTGCGTTAATTTAGAGCCCTGGCTGTAAGCACTGTATCCTTGTGCTGTAAGCACTGCCTCTGGTGGTCCGGATAAACGACATAGAACAATTGTACATGGATTGGCCACCACAGTCCAGACCTTAACCCCACTGAGAATCCTTGGGGTGTGCTAGAGACGGCATTGTACTGTACAGCGGTCGGACTCTGCCATCATCATTGCGAGATCTTGATGAGAAATGTATGCGACACTGGATGGAAATTAAGCTTGTGGCATTTGCAGACCCTTAGTGAAACAATGCCAAAGCAAATGGGTGCCGTAATCAAAGCTTAAGGCGATCCAACGGCATTCTAGAATGTGGTGGTGGAGGAGAGGTCACATGCAGCTGTTGGCACCATGGAGGGGTTTTAACATGCCTCTGTGTTGGCACAAAGAGTGTTTGTCTGACTGTTATGTGTCTGTTATGTATGCATGTTGCGTACGTGCATGCTGAGTTTTACACAGAGGCACAAAGCCGGGACTCGATATAGAAGCATGAATCAGAATCGAACAGCCTCTCAAAATTCAACATATCTCAACACCCCCTCACACACTCACACATTCATTCTTTCACTCCCTCTCCCTCTCTCCCTCTTGCTCTCTGTCTCTATGTCTCTCTCTCTCTCTCTCTCTCTCTCTCTCTCTCTCTCTCTCTCTCTCTCTCTCTCACACTCACACTCACACACACACACACACTTCTTTTTTCACCCTTACACTTTCGCTCATTCTCTCTGCAGTCATAGCTGAAGAATTTGGTTCACACCGCCCTCTACCAAAACACACACACACACACACACACACACACACACACACACACACACACACACACACACACACACACACACACACACACACACACACACACACACACACACACACACACACACACACACACACACACTGACCCATTCTCAAGACACATGCACACACCCTCTCATAACATTCTTCCACTGGGCCCAATTTTCACAGTATGCTAAAACACACACTCATGCCATGTTGCAAACAAACACACACATTCACAAAACCCAGAAAATATACCCCACCCCCCAAAAGACACACACACGCACACGCGCACACGCACACGCACACACACACACACACGCACACACACACACACACACACACGCACACACACACACACACACACACACAAACACACACACACACACACACACACACACACACACACACACACACACACACACACACACACACAGTAAACACAGTGGTAGTACAGTATTACCTCTGGTTGAGTACAGCTAAGCTCTTTGGATCAGTATTACCGAACCTCTACTTAATTTGATATATATGAAGAGATTTAAGTACAAATCAGGTTCCAAATCTTGTGATCACACACAGTCACAGACTTTTTTCTTTTATTGCTGGCCAGTGAAACATCATGTCGCCGACCCATCCTGACAGTTGTTGGTTTTATCTCTCTTTCGTTGGAATATGCAAGCCCTCCACCTCTCACTCTGGCCTAATTCTACAGTCTCACTTTGTCTCGTATTTCAGTTCATACTGTTGTTACCTCACCTCCGTCTCAGTGTTTGGACGCTAGAGGTGTGTGTTGGTCGCCTGCAGGGGGCACCAAACACATAACATTAAATGCTATCTTTTGTGTTAATTGTCTGTGAACAATTAACTGGGACCTTCCTCTGTATGACATGGTTTCTTAAAGGTGCACTGTGTAATATATTTTGTTGTTTATTTCCAGAATTCATGCTGACCATTCACAAATGTTACCTTTTTCACAAATACGTAGCACCACCATCCAATTATGACTGGGAAAATTGCACTACCCGAAAATTGCACAAAATCGCATACATGAAAAGGGGGTCTTCTCCATGTCCGCCATTTAGAATGTCCAGAAATAGACATTTTTGCTCGATCCTTTTGAAATACGGAGGGTCACCCCTAGATACATACTACACATGCTGCACCAACAAGTGGCGCATCACCTCCTCTGGCAGTGTTTCCCATTCACATCCAACACAGTGCAATCGTAAAGGAGACGGACAATGGAGAAGATGCCCCTTTTCATCTATTAAAAGTGCAATTTTCCCAGTCATAATGAATACTTAGAATTTGATGGTAGTAGGAAGTATTCATGAAAAAGGTAACATTTGTGAATGGGCAGCATGCTTTCTAGAAATAAACTACTAAAGATATTACACAGTGCACCTTTAAAGGTACACTGTGCAGGAAATGGTCAAAAAAGGTACTGCAACTATGCTGCTCATTGAAACTGGGCTGCCTATTGCCAAATTGAATCTTTACATGAAAGTTTACTCAGTAATTAACAAATATTTTCTAGTATGGTCCAAATACAGTAATTTTTGCAGCTAAAAATGCCTATTTTTGGAAATTCAAAATGGCGGACTTGGCGGACCAAGTGCAATTTTTCCAGTCATAATGAATACTTAGAATTTGATGGTGGTGATATGTATTCATGAAAAAGGTAACATTAGTGAATGGGCAGCATGAATTCTGGAAATAAACTACTAAAAATCTCACACAGTGTCCCTTTAAGGTAATTCTCTCTCTCTCTCTCTCTCTCTCTCTCTCTCTCTCTCTCTCTCTCTCTCTCTCTCTCTCTCTTGAATCTCTCTCTCTCTTGAATCTCTCTCTCTCTTGAATCTCTCTCTCTCTTGAATCTCTGCCCCACACACAACAATCACGAACACATACTAACACATTGCAAATTCTCCTCCTCCAGGACTATGCGGACACGGAGATGCTGTTGTCCCGGGCCAACGTGGACCAGGCGGCACTGCTGTCGTACGCGCGCGAGGCGGCCGACTTCTCCACCAATCACCAGCTGCCCACGCTCGACTTCGCCATCAACCACTACGGCCAGCCGGACGTGGCCATGTTCGACTTCACCTGCATGTACGCGTCGGAAAACGCCGCGCTGGTGCGGCAACGCAACGGGCACCAGCTGCTGGTGGCGCTGGTGGGAGACAGCCTGCTGGAGGTGAGGACGGGCCTGTTGGGTGAGACTAGGCTGGCTGAATCACTGGCTATCTTTTTACATTAGAAGAAGAAGTTACATTTTTCAGTGACTATTACAATGCCCCAGTGGCCGGATGGTGTCTGGTAAGGGGCTGCGCCAGGGATGAAGGGTAGGAAGGAACACACATTCTTCCTATGGGGAATGAAAAGGATGGGATTTGAACCTGTAACCTTCTGATCCACAGACTAACCACTAGGCTGTGGCTTGAAGAGGGTGCATAGTGAATATGGTAGTCATGCCTCCACCATTGTAGTCTTAGGTCTTATTTAAAATGACTGGCTGGTTGAGTTGACTGGCTGAAAGAGAATTCCTTCTGGCCTTGAAATACATGGTATTCGTTTTAGACCATTCCACACCATGCCACCATCCATTGCATCCCATAGCTGATGGGTGTTGTTTGAAATTACTTGCAGGTTTAGAGTTTGTATTCTTGAAATAGGGATATGGGAGGACTGAAAGCAATGACGTTGAACATTCACATATTCCATGGCTTAAGCAAATACTGCAATTGATTCAACAACAATTGGTTAAACACAGCCCCAGTATTTCACATATATGGTGTAGAGATAAACAAATGCAACTGAGACTCAACAGACTCCCTGAGTACAGTGGCAGCCTAGTCCACCAGGCCAGAGGGAATCATCCAATACCACAAATATGATCTCCACACCAATATACAAAATTGATGGCAGACCAGAAGAGGTTAAATTGGCTAACCACAAAGTATATGTCTAGCTACTGGCTAAACTAGACTGTAAGACCCTGCCTGGTGGAGATGAGATGGGGTTTAGCTAGCCTATCTGGCAGATTATCTGATGTAATCTCTGCAGTATGTGTTCCATGATGCGTGATGTGTGGAATGCCGAGGTCGACTGAGGCATGCTGTGTGGTAGTAGCAACAATAGACGGGTATGCAACTAACGCAGGGGCTGACCATGTCTGTCTGTCTGTCTGTCTGTCTGTCCGTCTGTCTGTCTGTCTGTCTGTCTGTCTGTCTGTCTGTCCCCCTGTCTGTCCCCCTGTCTGTCCCCCTGTCTGTCCCCCTGTCTGTCTGTCTGTCTGTCTGTCTGTCTGTCTGT
This sequence comes from Engraulis encrasicolus, assembly GCF_034702125.1. NCBI lineage: Eukaryota > Metazoa > Chordata > Actinopteri > Clupeiformes > Engraulidae > Engraulis > Engraulis encrasicolus. Next base: position 21,933,563 of record NC_085860.1, read on the forward strand.
CTGTCTGTCTGTCCCCACAGCCCTTCTGGCCCATGGGCACTGGCATCGCGCGTGGCTTCCTGGCAGCCATGGACTCGGCGTGGATGGTGCGCAGCTGGGCACAGGGCAAGTCACCGCTGGAGGTGCTCGCAGAGAGGTGAGCAGACCTCAGAGGTCAAGAGGTCACACGCATGGGGTGGATTCCAATATGCAGACTCCCGGCCTCTCTTGCTCATTTGCCTCCTTGTGGGTTTGTGATGACATCACCGACACCAGAATTGTATTGCAATATCTTGCAAAAACTCAATTCTGATGTCATTTTCTCGTTTGAAAACGGGATGGCGAATGAAGAATAGTCCCCTAAAAGTTAGTGGTTGGGCTGACAGCAGGGAAGCTTTATTGTTTTCTCCACGGAGGCGCGGCGTTAGCGAAACGCGAGGCCACAAGCACAGACCGAGGAGGGGAGTCCGCATATTGGAATTCACCCATGCACTGGCTCAGCCATGGGTCAGCTTAGCATGTGCCATAGCTCTATAACAGCTGTTCTCAACCTTTTTTGACTAAATGCCCCCTGGACCTCATCATAAGCCTCCCAATGCCACCCTTAGTATTCAAAAATAAAATGGACCAATGCCCCCCAATGGCAATTAAAATACCTTGCCCTCTCAACTGTATCCTTCTCCTACTCCTAAACCCCTCGATGTTAAGGACATACTACTATAAGTTTGCTGGAATTACAAAACACAGTATGTGTGCAATATGCATTTTAGGCCAGGAGTTTTATTTTCCTGATTCTCCCTTATTATAACTGGCATGGCCCCTTACCACAGGACAAAGATTTCCATACAGTGGACACAAGTCGAAACGTTTGCATATCTCATACACATTATTATAAAAAAAAAAAACACCTCCCCTTTGCTCCTGTGAAATCAAGGTAGGTATATCGCTTGAGTAACTGCCTCGTGGGGTCATTTTAATGTGTCGAAAACCTTCATCTAATGTGTCGAAAGCCTTCATTCGATTCTCAGTGTTACCACCCCATAACATAGCATAACAGAGACAAGTAGCTGCAGTTCTGTCGCAACATGCGTCATAAAGGATTAAGAGTATGCAACCCAATCCTTTATGGGACACTGTGTGGTGTGGGCTCTAATGCCTGCTGCAGGGTGAGGTTTAATGTTTCAACATTAATGCATTAGCGCTGTGTGTGTGTGTGTGTGTGTGTGTGTGTGTGTGTGTGTGTGTGTGTGTGTGTGTGTGTGTGTGTGTGTGTGTGTGTGTGTGTGTGTGTGTGTGTGTGTGTGTGTGTGTGTGTGTGTGTGTGTGTGTGTGTGTGTGTGTGTGTGTGTGTGTGTGTGTGTGTGTGTGTGTGTGTGTGCGTGTGCGTGTGCGTGTGCGTGTGCGTGTGCGTGTGCGTGCGTGCGCGTGAGCGAGCGAGAGAAATAAAGAGAGAGAGAGATAAGAAGAGTGTGATGTAAGTGTTTGCATTAGTGTGTGTATGGGTATGGTACAGTGTGTGTGTGGGAGAGAGTGCAGGAGCGCATTGTAAAAGCGTCTTGTTAAGAGAGTCCTAAGTGAGGCAGCTGAAACTCCCTGGAGCATATCTCCTGCTTCTAACGCTTCCAAGAAGAGAGCTCCTCTACTGCTCTTAACTCACTCCACTCAGACACACACACACACACACACACACACACACACACACACACACACACACACACACACACACACACACACACACACACACACATGCATGCGTACACACACACACACACACACACACACACACACACACAGACACAGACACAGACACAGACACAGACACAGACACAGACACAGACACAGACACCTCTTTTTCACACAGTTGCACTGTTTATTCTGCTGATCAGGCATAGTTCAGATTTGGCTTTCCTCTATGTTCGCTATTCCCCTTCTCTCGCTCCAAACTCTGACCCACTGTTGCATAAAAACACTAAGCGACATAGATGCGAAACTGATGAAAACACTAATAGACATGGGTCTGCAAAACCGATGAAAACTATACAGTAGCATAAAGATGAAACCGATGCAAACATCTACAGTAGCATACAGCTGAGAAGTGTATGCTTGTAATAGCCTCGCACACGATCCTACGTACTTCCGCCAAGACACTTGGCTTCCACACTACGTCTGGTACCTGTCTTCTGTGGAGCGATGTTGACCGGTAGGATTTGCGCCGGTGTTCTGACAAACGGTCTTACATTGTAATTTTATCCTACGGTAGGATGTTCTGTCAGACATGTCTGTTAAATGGTCCTACATCGCCATAGATAGACGTCAGACATGTTTGTTCAACAACTTATAAGTTAAATCCAGATTTTTCCGCAAATGTCCTTCCTGCTTCCTGCAATCGCGTCAGTCCAGACCACGAATACGAAATGGAAATGGTAGTATTATGGTATGGTCAGGACCAGGCTGTGCTTGTAAAGGGGTCTGTGACGTTTCAGCAGTAGCACACAACACAACAACAGCCAGTGCCACTGTTGTATGGATCTTTTTAGTGGACTATCTAAGAAGCATATTCATTGCAGCATATCATAACCACTAATTTCTAATTAATTCATGCTGTTGCGCCACCTAACCACCTAACCAAAAAAATGTCTTTGACTTGTGTGTTGAAATGTGTTTGTTCTGAAAAATCAGACACATAGTGTGCAGTCACAGGCCGTACAGTACAGATGTTGCAGTGTTTTCTTGACTGCGTCATGATTTCTCCACGCAAGGTCTGGGGCAGTCTCCATTAATCACACACACATTAACACCTTGGAAATCCAATGGAATTTGCACAAATATTTTGGATGTGTAATGGGGATGGAAGTGGTTTCTAAGTACTATATCTGTTGATATAATAACTTGTGTGTCTTTTTTTGTCCTCCGTTTTTCCCAGGGAGAGCATCTATCGGCTTCTTCCTCAGACCACGCCGGAGAACGTCAGCAAGAACTTCAGCCACTACAGTATTGACCCCACCACGCGCTACCCCAACATCAGCCTGCACATGATGCGACCAAACCAGGTGTGTACAGGCATACCGGAGATCTGCTCTAACCTTTAAAGGAACAGACCACCCTTTTTTGATTTTCACATATTTGCAGCATTTCCAAGCATTATCCATGAATGTGCATATCATTTTCGTCTATGTGTTTGCATTGCCCTGTTTGACAGTATACCCAAATTAGGCATAGTAATGCAAGTCTATGGTACAAAATAAAACATCATCAAATGTACTTATAAACCACTTTAAAATTAATGTAACATTCACCAGAGTATAAAACAGCAATTTAATTCGGTCCAGTGATCACTTGTGGCTTGATGCTAAAGATACCAGTTACTTTCAGTGATTATGCTAAGCTATGCTAATAATTCTGATCCAATAAATCTAAGTACTGAAAACAAAGAGAAGAAAATGATATGCACATTCATGAACAATGCTGGGAAATACTGCAAATATGTGAAAATCAAAAAAGGGTGGTCTGTTCCTTTAAGAGGGTGGGTTTTTGAACATTCTATAAAAATAATGCATTCTATAACAGTGCAAGATTCTACAATTCCATATTGTATTGAAGGACGCCCAGAATTCTATAGAGCCCCAACATTCCCGTCACACTGGTGTGACGGTACACTCTTAAAGGCTAAGGATGTGGCAAGGGATCCTCACGGTTGGCCACCACTACACTGTTCAAATACAATACAATTATCAGTTAATCAAAAATACAATGATCAAAAATGTAATCTCCTTGTGATATAAGCACAATAGTCAATACAGCGATTGGCAACCGGATGTCAGAAGTGACAAGGTTAACCCCACATTTGGTCCAGTCATTCGATGATTCAATTAAAACATCTATTCTACTACATTAGACGTTACGTAACAAGTGAAAATGTGTGCATGACCTGCACAGGTGAGACCAAGTTAGTTGGAAGGTGACAAGTGGGGTACCCAATTGTGGCCTTAATTTCTATGCTGTCTTTGCAGTTACTCTATGCACATGCACACCCTCTTCTGTGATTTCTTCTTTTCAGACCATATTCACAGCAAATATGTGCCACGTACACATAGAGTACATACCCATCCATCTAGTGCTTACGGTACATGCAAGCAAGTTGTGTCTTTGTCAGACCACTCGTCATGTTTTGTGCTTGCTGACAGATGAGACACTCTGCACACACATGCCCATCCATCTAGTAGTGTTTGCAGGGCTGCTGGTAGCTATGGCTGGGCCTGGGACAAGTTCATCTGAAAGCCCCCCCCCTCCCTCTCCATACATACAATGCAATGTAATGAGGACCCAATTTTCCACACCTCCCATCCCTGGGCCCGGGATAGATCACCCCTTTGTCCTCCCCTGTTGGATTCTCTTAGTGCTTGCACTCTCGGGTTCAGAATGTTGTGCCGTTGTTCTGACACGTCTGAAAGGCTGGGGTTGTGCCGGCGTCTCTGACAAATAACTTGAGTTTGCTGCCCACGTGAAATGTGTGAGCCACTTCTGTGAAACATGTCAGGGGCGATTAGGCATCGTCCAGGCAAGCCAAGGTTACTGCCATGCCGGGGAGCTTAACCCCTCTGTGGTATGTCTGTCTCTAGGTGCGGCACCTCATCGACACCGGGGAGTCCAAGGAAACGTTGCGCATCGACATGGAGAATGTCGTCAACGCATCCACGCCCAAACTCAGCCGCAACGGTAAGACAGACTCGCCCATCCATCCACACTGCCTCCCTCTCTCAGCCCCTCACCGAACTGTACACAGGAAATTATGTCAAACCCCTGAACAGTGCTTAACGTAATGCCTCTCTGTATAACTTCATGGTGTTTGCCTATACACTGGCACAGACATAGAACCTGAATGGGTGCACAGTGTATATATTGTTTACTGATGATGACAGGGAAGTCAGGTAGCGCTTATACTGTACATTAGCTTACATACAGTACATTCAACTCAATGATGTTAAGCTAGGGAGAAAATTGGAGAGCGGAGAGGGGTGGAAACGTGATGACGTGTACTACTTGAAAAACGGCAGCCTGCCGTTTGTTTGAATAGATACAACTGACAACTGCCAAATGATGCGTAACGCCCAATAAATGGCCATGGGCTATCATAAACCACACCTTTCCTGGCTTCCAGACTATATCACTTATGATATGGTCTGGTGTTAACCAGGCAATGAGATGTGTAGTGCAATCCTTCCAAAACTGAAAGAAAATAATAAACTTGACAGTCTCACGCTGAGCCGGTATGTATGAAAGACTATAAATCAATTGTCATACAAATTCACATGTACATTTCAGATATTTATATTTAATTATACTGTTTATCCAAAAAAGCGACATAAAGAACTGAATAGCAAAAGTTATGTGATACTGCATTATGCGTTTGAGTCCATAATGCATAAACAGTATGACGGCAATGTAATAACGTTGAAGTTCACAAAGCTCATACATATTTACTTGATGCCTGATGTGACCAATTCTCGTCCTCAGAGCTGAGACTGTTTGAGCAGCAGTTGCAAGGTAAAGTAGGGAGGCCCTGAGTCAAGCCAAGCCAAGCCAAGTCAGCCTGGCCAGTGTCTGTGTGCATGACACCTAATACAGGGGCCAGCCAGCCCGGCCTCTAGCTTGCCTCCCTTACCCCCTCTTACCCTCTCCTTATCTATAACACCCAGCAACGTAATAGCTTCCTGCCAACGTAATAGCCCCAACGTAATAAAACATGTGCAGTTCAGATGTAATAAGGAAGGTTGAAAAGTGTTACATTTTATTACATTTTGTCCCATCATTGTCATAAAAACACTACTTCAGCAAAAGTAGATATTTTTTGCCTAATAGATTCCACTGGGCAGTTAACTTTTATTTGTATTGAAGGAGCTAAGATATTACCAGATTTCTATGTCCCCAATGACATTCTCATATGAGGGGACAAAATGTAACAAAATATAAGACCTCTCCTTCCCACCAACGTAATATTTTCCTGCCAACGTAATACAGCAGCATTTACAGTATTACGTTGGCGGGAAGATATTACGTTGGCTGGACTATTGCGTCTGAACGGTACATTTTTTTATTACGTTGGCAGGGTTGTTACGTTGGCAGGAAGTTATTACGTTGGTGGGTATTACAAAGGGGCCCAGCCAGCCTGGCCTAGCCTGCCTACCTTACCCCTTACCTCCCTCACCTTACCTTACCTCCCTTGCCTGCCTCCTTCCCTTCAGGCTTCTCTGCTCATGTGTCAGGTCTAGGGACTCATGGGAATGTTTTTTTTTTTCTCAGTCTTTCAGGAACTTTTTTCACCTCAACTCCTTTTGAATGAGACTTTCTTTGTGTCATGGCTGTTTTTTGTCAAGCCTCACCTTGTGTGGTGCTGTTTGTACAATGGTGGGCCACTAACTAACGACATTAAACTTACATTTTTACTATACATTGGTGAATAGGAGGAAGACAGCGGTAGGCCATCTCTAACTGAATCATCACGCCATTCATATGACATCCTCTAACCTTCTCCCATCAGAGTGAAGTGAACTACCTCAATTTGGTGTGTGTGTGTTTCTGCGCGTGTCTGTGTGTGTGTGTGCATGTCTGTGTGTGTGTGCATGTGCGTGTGTGCGCGTGCGCGTGTGTGTGTGCGCGTGCGCGTGTGTGTGCGCGTGTGCGCGCGTGCGTGCGCGTGTGTGTGTGTGTGCGCGCGTGTGTGTGTGTGCGAGTCTGTGCGCGCGAGTCTGTGCGCGCGTGTCTGTGCGCGCGTGTCTGTGCGCGCGTGTCTGTGTGCGCGTGTCTGTGTGCGCGTGTCTGTGCGCGTGTCTGTGCGCGTGTCTGTGTGCGTGCGTGCCATATAGAGTGGGTGCACTGACTGCATATGACGTGTGGAGCGTATGCCAGACGCATTATGCCAAGAGTCATTGTGCCTCCATTCTAAGCTGAATTGTGAAACTCCTCTAACAGCATCCTAGACTGATGGAGGCGTGCGTGTGTGCGTGTGTGTACGTGATCAATATCGGACTGACTACAACCTCCTCACGTTCCCTTCTCTCTCTCTCTCTCTCTCTCTCTCTCTCTCTCTCTCTCTCTCTCTCTCTCTCTCTCTCCCTCTCTCTCTCTCTCTCTCTCCCTCTCTCTGGTTCTCTCCCCCTCTCTGCCCCTCCCGTTATCTGCCCTCTCTCTGTCCCTCCCTCTTTCTCTCCTGTCTCTCTCTCTCTCTCTCTCTCTCGCTCTCTCTCTCGCTCTCTCTCTCTCTCTCTCTCTCTCTCTCTCTCTGCCCCACCCTATCTCTCTCTCTCTCTCTCCCTCTCTCTCTCCCTCTCGGTACCTCTGTCTCTGTCTCTGTCTCTGTCTCTCTTTCTCTCTCTCTCTCTCTCTCTCTCTCTCTCTCTCCTCCTTCTCTCTCTCCCTCTCGGTCTCTCTCTCTCTCCTCCCTCTCTCTCTGCCTCTCTCTTTCTCCTCCAGAGTCGGTGGCTCGTTCCAGTAAGCTGCTGAGCTGGTGCCAACGCCAGACGGAGGGCTATCGGGGCGTGGCCGTCAGCGACCTCACTGGCTCCTGGAAGAGCGGCATGGCCCTCTGCGCCCTCATCCACCGATACAGACCTGACCTCATGTTAGTACAGTATAGCTCTCCATCTTCACCTCTCTCTCTCTCTCTCTCTCTCTCTCTCTCTCTCTCTCTCTCTCTCTCTCTCTCTCTCTCTCTCTCTCTCTCTCTCTCTCTCTCTCGACCAGTCTCACTCACACATTACCAATCAAAGCAGCCAATGCCTGCCTGTCTGTCTCTCTTTCTGTCAGATACCCCCATTTTAAAGCAAAAAGAAAGTACATGTGAGATGATACTGAATGGGAAATGAGTTGCAGGAGAAATGTGGGTCAGGCCTGTCAGGAGCTGACATTGGAGCTCTGCTCGTTATGTGTGCGCAGACGCGTGCGTGCACGCGTCTGCGTGCATGTGAGTGTATGTACATAAATGCAAGCATGTCGTTATTTATTTCTGTGCCAGAGTCTTTGAGGCAGCAGCACTACACTATATCATTCCAAATGAGACCACTCTGGGTCAAAGGTCACGGGCTATCCTGTCATGCTGGACGTGCTTAGTCACGCCAGTCACCACACACACACACACACACACACACACACACACACACACACACACACACACACACACACACACACACACACACACACACACACACACGCCGTGTCTAAAACAGGCATGCAACCCCTCATGCAAATGCAGGTCTCCACACATATCCTGTTTCTCAAGATCATGCAGAAGTCACATACTTGCATGTTCCCATGCAACGAAACATCGTTTCCATGCCTATTTCATATTTTTCATGGTACATTCACATTGTACATACTGTACATGCAAGAATGCACACGCACACACCACTGATACAAGATCAGGCACTGTATTGTGTGTATACATGTACACACATGTACCGAGTTCATTCCCACTGTAGTGTAGCCAATGATAATAAATGCAGCTTAACTCATTGACTCGACACCAACCGCACGCACACACGCACACACACACACACGCACACATACACGCACACACCTGAATAAGATTAGTCTGGAAGCGATCGTAACATAGCCTATTTTCATAGCATAACTACACTTACGATTGTAACTGATCATGGTTGTAAAAGCAGTAGTAATCGCTGTAGGTTCTACACACGTACTATAATTAGCCTTGAGGTATTTGGTGTCCGATTGGCTTGGCTCAAGCTAGACCGGGTCATGTTAGGCAGAGTAGCTTACACTAGATGTCTAGCGGTGCCACAGACAAACAAACATGTCTGCCGATGCTGGCGTTTGTGTGTCATTGGTCTTTCAGGAAGGAAGCCAGTAATGACAGGCTTGATGGTCGCTAGCTAGCGTAGCCTTGAGCACTACTTAAGCCGTGCTGCTGGAGACTCAGCTCATTACCCCAGAGCACCCTTCAGTGTCGCCTTTGTAGCCTCGCGGCGGTGATGAATTTGATTACGGTTATTGTGGTGACATTTTAACGCCAGTCGCAACAAAGGAACCATGATGATGATGATGGTTGTTTGGGTAGCAGCTAGTAGCAGAGTGCAAGCTGTGACCTTAAGCACCAGGATGTTTATGTGCCCTTTGATGTGCCCCTGTGGCCTTTTTTTATTGTTCCCATGGCTTAATGAATATGGAACCTTGTTAAAGCGGTCTCAGGGGAGGAGGGGGACGTAATTTGTTGCTGCACAGCACAGCAGTGCCACACCACAGGCCTCCGTTGTAATTTGCAGCTAATCATCTGTTGTCAGCCTTGGCCTTTTAACAATATATGGGCTAGGCCCTGCCGTGGCCTAACGGTAGCGCACTGGGTTACTACACTGGTGACTAGGGTTCGATGCCGGCTTGGGTCATTTGCCGATCCTCCTTCATCTCTCTCTACCCACTCGCTTGCTGTCACCAATCTCCAACTGTCCTATCAAATAAAGGCAAAAAAGCCCTAGAAATATACATGTATAAAAAAAATAATATTTCGACTAAACATACTAGCCTTAAACACATCCCTGTGTGGCTGTGAATACAGTACTTGGTGGGCCATGCCATTCAAGCCATGCAGGCTGAAAGAACTATTGCGCAACACCGGGTGCTTGGTTAAGGCTTTCATTAAATCAGCTGATTATCATCAGGGTATACAGAGGGCAGGCCTAACTCTTGAGTTCAGAAGAGTTGAAGTAGAGGTTTTGAAAAAAAAAACCTGTATTAACCTATTTAAACCTGATTCTGCGTATACGCTGCAATGACCTTGGCGCCTGGATCGACATTGACCCTGCATTCTGGCTCTTGAGATTTTTTAAAATTAAAGATGTACCTACGCTGTAGGTTAGAGATGAGTGACATTCGAAAGCAAGAGGGGGTTTGTAATACTTAAATGCAACTTATTTCATGTTTTTATGTTCTTTGGAGGCTGAGATATTTAGGTTTTTATAGGCTGAGGGCACCTTTTCCCAAAAAGGGCTTAGGCGTTCAGCAGTTGTTTTTTGCACAGGTGCACAGGTTAGAGATGTGTGTATTTGGCCCTGTCGTGGCCATGTGTTTTTCAATATGTGTCCAATTTCAAATGGGAATTGTGAAATTGTTCTCAATCGTGTTTTCCAGTTTTAGAGCATGTGTCTTGTTTTTGTGCTTCTCTCTACATAAATGTGCATACGGTATATACTATCCATCCCCATATGTTCTGATATATGTGTATATTATGCATCTTTTAGTTGTGTGTTTTTGTATGTATTGTATTGACTAATTTCATATCTGTGTGTGTCTGTATGGAGCAGTGACTTCGAGTCCCTGGAGGAGCGGGATGTGGCAAAGAACAACCAGCTGGCGTTTGACGTGGCAGAGCGAGAGTTTGGCATCTCGCCCATCATGACGGGCAAGGAGATGTCTGTGGTGGCCGAACCCGACAAGCTCTCCATGGTCATGTACCTCAGCCAGTTCTACGAGATGTTCAAGGACACTCTGCCCCCCAGTGGTGAGAGCTATGTGCACACTCTTACTTAACCCATTTCAGCCTGGACACATATACGCTGCTTTCAGGCTCTTTAGATTTGAGTTTTTTTTTTTATTAAACATGTGGGTATGTTGGAGCTGAATGAACACATTCTAATGCAAAATGAGGGTCTTAGCTTTTAAATGCAACTTATTTCATGTTCTGATGTGCTTCGGAGGCTGAGATATTTAGAAATTAATAGGCAGAGGGCACCCTTTCCCAAAAAGGGTTTAGGCTAAAATGGGTTAAGTAGTGCGAGGGATGCGTAAAAGAAGAGGGAAAAATCTGCACACTGTTGCTGATCACTGATTTATTCAACACAACGTTTCGACCTCAGCAACAGTGTGTGGATTTTGCCTTCTTCTTTTACACACTCTTACTTCATTATTATCCAATGCAGTCAATGGTCGAAGGAGCTACCATATACTTGAGTAAGTCCCGTTCCCGCAGGACATGAGTGTTAAAAAAAACAAAAAACGGATGTGACAGAGAAACATGAAAGGACTCCGTTTTAGAGTTTTATGCTTTGATTCTGGATTTATCTGCTATGCTCCTTTGCTTTTTATGTTTGAAAAGCCCATTGTGCTGCCTATGTGTATGAAATGCGCTATAGAGATAACTTTGCTTGCCTTGCCGCACAATAGAAGTACAACGTTGTCAATTTGTTTACAACTTAGTTGTTTTGACTGGTTGACTTTTTGACTTTTACCTTGGTCATGGAGAGGTCATGGGTGTATTTCACTTTCAAGCAGGTGCTTCTGTGACTAACCTAGATGAGTATCCTTTTGAGTGAGTTGTAAACCTCTTAACGGAGGAGTCATGTGGCCTCCTTCCTCATGTGGCCTCCTTCCTCCACCAAACTCTGCAGGGGTGCTCCTTTAAGCTAGACACAACTTCCTCACAGTTAAAGTACCCAGGGAACAGTGAGTGACTTAACCTGCATTCTGGAAACACCAAACACCCCCCCCAAATGAGACCTAATACTCAGTTGGACCCGGTCCAGCTCCACAGCCTGTGGGCATCTTAAGTGTTTTTCAGCCTGCATGACTGTGATGGTAACTGCTCTTCGAACGGAAGCATTTAGTCAGCATTTTAACTCGACTTCCATTCAGAGGTCATTTGAGTGTTTTGAGATTGGTGGTTTGCTCTGTGTGGAAGGCATGTTGGGTAAATAACATTGGGTCGGCAAAGACGATGCAGTGCTCCGTGGTGGAATGTGCCCTTTCTACACATGATGTCACCGTTCTCCACCATGTTTTTCAAGAACATTGAAGGGTCACCTTCTTCTAAGCCCATTTGCTTGTGACCAACAACAGGATTTGTTAATGGCACCTAGCTGCATTGTTTAAGCTTAACATATCCAACTGTGAATGATTTTGTGTTTATTTTATTATATGGTGTGAGTGGATGCTTATTCTGTTCATAAGGGTTGGAGCAGGCTTCACCCAAAAGATTTTGTTTTTTTCTGAGTGCTCACCAAATGAATATGACCAGGGCTCTAAATTAACACCAGCCAACCAGACCAATGCTGGTGAAATTTCAGTTTGGCTGGTAGATAAGTCCAATTTACTAGCCACTTTGACCCATTACTGGGTGTGTGTTTGGCTAGTAAGATTTACATCGACTAGCCATTTTGGCTGGTGGTGAAAAAAAGTTAATTTAGGGCCCCTGAGTATAACTAGTTGAAAAAAATAAAAAGGCCACATTATGTTTAGAACACTCATTTTTGCTACATCGACATGTTTCCCGTATTTTGCCCTCCTTGGTGTGCGACCCAGTGTGTGTCCCATTTAAAAGTATGCAGACGCCATGCACTGCCCAGTCCTCTGACACTGTGTCCTCCCACACAGATAACCATAGTCCCGAGGAGAGAGCTACTGCCATCTCCAACACCCAGAAGTCTCACCCCATCTCCTTCCTCAAGCTCCACCTGGGCTTCAACTCCAGGAAACGCACCCCCAAGGTAACCCTCAGTTCATACCCATCTGCCCATGTACAGTAGCCTGGTAAGCCAGACTAAATATGAGATTAAATGTGAATATTTAGTCTGGCCACGATCAATGAGACATCGGAAGATTGTTGTTGGGAACAACCCGTTGTTTTTCAAACTGTGTCTGTGCCTATTGGCCAACGCTTTGTCGTCACTGCCTCAAAACCCCATCCGCTTTGGATCCAAAGATTCTAAACAAATCAAAACAAATCTCCTGTTTTCTGATTGGTCTGCCAGTTTCAGGGCATGGGGCATTGTCTGAGGTAATGATTTTGGAAGCTGGCGAGTGGAGCTAGTTTAATAGGCTACATGTCCAGTACTTCTTTTGCTCTGCACAACCTGTCCTACAGATCCATTACAACAATGCACTACAATAGCACCCCCTAGGGGTTAGGGATGGCATTGTTGCCATACTGTTCTCCGGTTGTTTGGCAGGGTGTGAGTCGGTGAGTTTACTTACATGAAAATGTGGTGTTTTTTTTCCAGGACAAAAAGGATGAAGACAGTTCGAGTAAGAAGCAGAAGACGGGCCAGATTGATGAGGTGAGGGATGAAACGGCACCAGTGCCGTGCACAGACGTTTTGGGGGGCAGGTGCTCAAGGGGGGACGGGGCGGTGCACATCCAACTACATTACTAGGCTATAGAAGCTATATGTTATATCGGAGCATTATTGTCACAAGCTTTTGATTGTCAAGCATTTGTAGATGATCATGTTAACATGGACCATACATGTAGTACATTTGGACTTTTTTTTGGTCAAGTACGGCAAAGGAAGGAGCAGGTGCTTTAGCACCACCTCGTCCCTATCTGTGCTCGCCTATTTACATATACATCGCACTCTTGCGTCCGTGCTCAGGATGACGAGCGAACGTCCGTGTCCACGCTTGGGGGAGAGCGGAGAGGGTCGGCGGCGTCTTCTGCAGCCAACTACAACAAGATCAAGTCCATCCAGACGCAGCTGCAGGCCAAGTTTGTGGAGACGGCCGCCAACCCAGCGCCCTCCTGTGGTCTCAGGAGACAGGTACGACACCACTCTCAGGGGAGGGAAAGGATGGTCTACAGCCAGAGCTCTTGCAGCTGAAAACTGCCCAAAATCACATCCTGTGGCTTTGATCGAGGGCTCTTTTGATAATAGGATTTTCTGTTTTTGAGTATTCGGAAAATGTGACAACCCAACGCCTGCCACCGGTCTCAGGAGACAGGTACGACACCACTCTCAGAGGAGGGAAAGGATCCCCCTGTGCACTGTATGTTCTAAAACCAGAGCACTTGCACCTGAAAACCGCCCAAAATCACATCCTGTTGCTTTGATCGAGGGCTGTTTTGATAATAGGACTTTCTGTTCTGGAAAATGTGAAAACCTCCTTAATCTGTTTGAATTTTAATAGGAAAAAGCCCCACTTGTGTATCTGGTTCTGTGCTCATGTCAACCACTCTTTTTTTTTTCCCGTACCATGTCGATTCAAGGTGCTCTACAGAGCTTTACGTCGATATTCATGATGCACTGAAAAGTACATTCTAAAATGTCAGAAGTGGTTTGATGGGTTAGTGCTGCATCTTTGCATGGGGCAGTTGGACACAGGTCAGCATGTTAATCACATCACACCAGACCGCCCACCTGAATATGTAAAAGGCAACATCCTTGAGTGTGGTGAGAGCAAAAGTTGGTCTTTGGGCATGATTAAATGCACATCCCAGTTATTTTTAAAGAAAGAAAAGAAATCTTTGTCCTGCAAAGTCTTTTTTTGTATCTCAGAGAGGTACCTGTGTAAATGGCTGTCAGTGTAAGTAGGCCGGTGGAAGGGGATGCGTTGTGCATTGGAGCTGACAGCAGAGGCAGCACTGGGAACAACTACAGGCAGGAGGGCAAGTGGAGCTAACAGCTAAGTTTCATGCAGGATGGGGTGTTTGTGCGTGCGTGCGTGCGTGTTTGTGTTGAGCGTGTAGAATCAGGGTATCCTGCCTTAGTGGAGTGGCCGTAGCTAGAGGATTTAAGAGATGTTTATGCGGGACTAACTGGCATCACTGGCTCATAGGGTGACTGCATCATGGGTGACTGCCAGGACATTGCGGAGCAGAAAAGCGTGTGCGTGCACACGTGCGTGCGTGCGCACGTTTCTCTGTGTGTGTGCTTTTGTGTCAACAGCAGTTGAAATGAAACCGCTTGAAACATTCTGTTATCTTTTGCATGACCCTGCAGTTTTGCTCTCCTTTTATCTGCTGAAATACCACTCTGTTTACAAGCTTTTTGTACTTTTATGTACTTTTTGTTTTCTCTTACTTTATGCACTGTGTTATACATCTTCCTGTCCAATGTCAAATGCACAACCCTTTTGTTTTTCTTTTATTTACATAGAAAGTCTATATGGCATTATAGATTTTCAGTTGGAGCATGCTGTGATGTTTGTAATTACTTTTCCATGCATGTGTTTTCCTCTTTTGGTTACTGTGTGTGTGTGCGTGTGTGTGCGTGTGTGTGTGTGTTTGTGTATCCTGTCCTTTTCCTTTTTTCGTTCTCTCCTTGCTGTCATGCATGCTCCTGTGGTGCTGGTGCTTCTGTTCCCGCCTCCTGCGATCCTATTTGCCACGGTGCCTGTCAATCCTGCTCTGGCCTGGCCTGCTCCGGCCAATCCTGATGTTAACGGTTTACAGGGCGAGTCGCTACCCAATCTGAATGTCATTCTGGCCCCTTCCCCGCCCCGCACTCCTCCCCTGAGAGTGCCGATGCGCATGGCCCCCACCCCTGCATGGAGACAGGTAATGAGTGCTAGCCATAGCTACTACACTACCTACCTAACACCGTTGACCACCTACCCCCCCCCCCCCCCCATCTCCTCCCCACTAACCCAATAGACTTCATCCGTCTCCAAGAGTCCCCAGTGAGTTAGAGGGCTATGATATGGATAGAAGGGAGACCAAGTGATTTTTAAACCCATCCTCAAAATGTGTCTCAAAATGTGTCTTTTAGAATTTGTGGTAAAGAACTTATTATATGTGGACTTGGCTTCTCTTGTTTGTATTTCAACTTTGGGCTGACATCTCTTCTCTGTGTGAATGCAGATGTACTGTAGAAGAAATTTCTTTTGAGTTTTGCGCATTTAGTTTGGTAATTCATGTCATTGTAATATTGATTTTAGTATTACATTACATGACAGTCTGTGCGAGTTCTTTTAGTGGAACTGAAGTGTTCACTCATTCATTGAAATGCATCTTAGCCCCTATGAAATGAATGACTGAGCACTTCAGAGACTGACTGCAGCTTTCAGTTTGTTACTGATGTGATGTTCTTCTGAACCTCTTTATGTATCTCCGTATCTTGCCACCTTGTCACCCACCTCCTCCTCCCCGTCCTTCATCCTCCTCCCACCTCCTCCTCCTCCTCCTCCTCCTCTCTCCCAGAGGAGGACCCAGCTTCAGGAGCAGATGAGTATCCGATATAAGGAGCGAGTCAAGTCCCAGACTCTGCCTACCAAAGGGGAGCAGGTATGCCCTCTAGTGGCCGGTACCGGCTATGGGCTCTGTTTCAACTACATGGTACAGTTTTGTGACAAACCCAGCAGTATGGAGGAAACTAGTGACGCCCCCCATCAAGGAGAGTGCTATGCTATGCCATGATGTTTTTGAGACAAAGTCTGATTTTTTTTAAAGAATATACCAATGCACAACAGGGTTTGCTGGTGCTGGTTATGGCAGGTTTACTTGCTAAAATATTGAAGACTTGTCACCTTACAGTCTTGTTGGTGATGCCAGATTATTTCATGTAACAACGCTTCAACCTAGAGATGTCTTTAAGTTTTATGAAAACCAATGATGTAGATTTTGAAGAACAAGCCTGAACCCTCAAGGTGAAAAAACTGTAAGCATAACAAAACAGTCCCTTACTTGACATGTACGATGTTGATTGGATAAAGAGTTCAAGTGGAGTTCAAGGAGTCCTTGTTTTGTTGCACTCATCATAACTGATGGTGGAGTGCCCACTGAGGCAGCAATGAGCGTGTCACAACAGTATTTAGATGTTTGGTTAATGGGTTTAAGCTAATGTAAACATCCTGTGTAGAATTCTGTGCACTACCTTGCCCAGGTTTGTCACTATGTTCTGTACTTGAAACAGTGCCCAAGACCCAGATCCACATGCCCCAACCCAACCCAGCCCAGCCTAGCCCATTCCAAACCCCAAAGCCTCTCTAACCCGGTGCCAAGGGGTGGCGGCTGGCTGCAGTGCCCTCTCATAGCGACTTGGCATTGCCCTCCACGCTGTACACTCTGCGTCTCATCAAAGCAGTGCCCACTAAACCAAAGTCTTGCTTCAGTTTCCTTGATCACCAGATGCCAATGTTTTGAGACTTAAACAAATCCTCCTGGATTAAACCTGTATCCCATCCCTCTGCTATGTCTACCATGCTACACCCACCCAACCCACTCTTTTGCTGCCCACGTGCTAACCCCCTAGCCTGATCATCATCGACTTTCAAATCTCTTCGAGACTTCGACCAAGAGCACAATTAACATTTCCCAAATGGCATGGTTGATCCTTTGGTTTGACCCTTGGTTTGCTACTGGTTCTTTGCTTCCCGACAAAGTGGGGAGGAGTTCCCGATTTTTCAGTTGCTCAGAAACGATATTTGTATTGCTCTTGGTCTATCTAGATGCAACGCAGAAGGTGTTGCGTCACTAGGAGGGTGCGGCCTGGCTACTAATTCCCTATTGGCACCAAGTTTGACTAGAGAGACCTGTAGCAGCCTGCCAGACTGACGCCAACTTCCCCCGAGCTGCTTCCTGCCAACCTAATTTCAGCTTTTGCTCACGGTGGTCCATAAGCCAAATCTACATCCCTCTGCCATATCAAGCACGCCCTAAAGACCCAGTCGGCACCTCTGACCCATGGTTGTGCGGTGCCAATCACTGCCAGTCAGGCATATTGATTAGCCACAACATACAGTGGGTGTAGCAAACGTGGGGGAAAGCAAACAATTTCATGGGCGGGCCTAGAGTTTCCAACTGGGTCTATTGGCACCGTGCGGGCTGTAGAGACCTGTAGCAACCTGCCATGCCAATGGCAGACTCCGTGCCAGTCGCAAGATGCTTCCCGCCAACCTAATTCCAGCTTCCTCGCGATGGTCTAACCTGGCACATGTTTGCTTAGAGGTATACAGTCCTCCGTTTGTACTATGTGAGGCCTTTGTGGAGATGTCTGTGTAAGACGGCGATGTATAATTAACTTAATGAGAAGTAATTAACTTAACTAACTATGAGAGTGGGGAACAATATTACAGGATACCAATAAATATCACTCATTTCTGGCTGTTTTTACTATCCAGTAAATTCTTACCCCCTTTCAAGCATAGGGTTTACCCCTTTTCAAGAACACAATTATTTATTTGTCACCTGCATTTCATTTGTCACCTGCATAGAAATACTATTTAAATATAACATGCAATGAAATTTCATTGTCAAGTTGTGCCTCATTTTATTGAATATGTAAAAACTAGACACGCATATTCTCAACAACTTAAACAGTAACGTGTGTACCTGAAGTACCGGCATGTGATTTAGACGACTGAGCTTTGCACACAAAAGGCTGTGCTGTTCTGAACATCTCCTCCCTCCTCCACTGTCCAAACGCAGTTGATCATAGTTCAGAGCGCTCATGTTCCTCTCCCCACGGCCTTTAGAAAAGCAACAGATTGTTTGTTTTTCTCCGTGGAGGTCAATGCAGGCCGTGTGTGCATAGTGCTGACTTCTATTTTCCTCTTTCGGTTTGTGGAACTAACCTTCCGTTAGCCTGAAGTCAGTCTTAAGAATATTTATACCACACCACCATCCCCCCACCCCTCCCTCAACCACTCTTTGCACACCACCCCCTCAAAGCTTTGTTTTGCTTTGTTTAGAGCGTGTCGTGTCCATGTAGCTGATGTGTAGCGACAGTGGTGGTTAGCCTGCCGTCATGTTGTCCTCTCTTGTTGAAAGTGGGGGCACAGCTCTCTGGGTGGCCTGCGTGTTTGTGAAAAAAATGGAGTGTGTGTGTGTGTTAACATTTCTTTGTAAGTGTAGTTGTGTGTGTGTGTGTGTGCGTGCGTGTGTGCGTGCTTGCTTTGGCTTTGTTGAAAACTCCGGCTCAATGTCGGCACTCTGATCATGTAGTCTAGCCTTGTGGCAAATTTGCTCCCAGTCGTGGCGCCGTAGATAAACTGTTTCCTACCCTCCTCTGCTTTACAGTAGACTACGTAGAAGCAAACACAGCTCTGTTTGATGGTGTGTGTTGTGTATATGTGTATGTATGCATGAATATGGAGACGTCATAAATCTTTGTGTGTGTGTGCGTGCATTCATGACTGTGTAATGTATAGTGCGCAGTAAATCTTTGTGTGCATTGTGCGGAGAGTAAAGTGTGTGTGTGTGTGTGTGTGTGTGTGTGTGTGTGTGTGTGTGTGTGTGTGTGTGTGTGTGTGTGTGTGTGTGTGTGTGTGTGTGTGTGTGTGTGTGTGTGTGTGTGTGTGTGTGTGTGTGTGTGTGTGTGTGTGTGTGTGTGTGTGTGTGTGTGCGCGCCCGCGCGCGCGTGCGTGCGTGTGCGCGTATGCGTCCACGTGTGTGTGTGTGTGCTCTCTGAAGATCAAAGGCGGTGACGTCTTGAGAAGCTGCCCCAAGAAAATCATTAAGCTTCCATCATCCTCCTCCTCCTCTTCCTCCATCACACACTCAACATCACTGCTCTCGCTACACCCGCAGGTGACACGCTGTACAAGACACACACACACACACACACACACACACACACACACACACACACACACACACACACACACACACACACACACACACACACACACACACACACACACACACACACACACAGCTTACATTGTGTATGCTGCCTTTTTTCCATTCTTTCCCTTTTTCCTTTCATTTGCTTTGTGTGTGTCTATCCATCCTCTGTTAGACGCGCAGAGTTTGTAAGCAATGGCTTACTCTCTCCTAAAGGCTGAGCAAATGTATGTAATGCTGATATATGTTGTCAGCATCATACATGAGGCTGTATCTGCATGTTTGGTCTGTTGGTTCGTGAGTGTGATGGACACAGGGCTTTATTGGAGATGTAGAGCCCTCTGGTGGCAGAAAGCAGTGCTTGCAGGACATGGCGAACTGTACTGCTGCAATGTACTGCAATGTACTTGGTTGCCTTTGCTTCCCCTTATCATTGTTTTGGTATAGAAGAAGGTAAACGAAAACAAACAAACAAACAAAATTTAACACTATACACAGTATTTAGTCATGATGTGGCCTTTGTGGGTCCAGAGATTAACCCGAGTTAGCCTTCAAATTTACCTAAAAGACCGAAACACTGTGAATAAAGTTATAGAGAAATGGTCAGTGAGCAGGGGTTTAAGGTTTTTTATTTTAAAGCCAAAAGCATTTTATGTATCTTCACCAAGATGCATAGTGATATGATGGAACTGCTAAAACTGAGGCTGCTATCTAGCAGAGCAGTGTTCTAACAGACAGACAGGAATAGTCATTGCCTCGGGGTGTTCGTTTTTCTTTCATCTCACTTTCCATCTCACCCTCTGTCATCTTTTCGTAATAAAATCCCATTTTCAAAATGGCTATTGCCAGGATTCTATCAGCAGGACTGTAAAGTGAGACAGCAGTGGGTCTCTGGATGTCACCTAAAGATTGCCCTCAGGTTTTCTGAACAGCCCAGACGCCAATGTTTCCGCTTTTCCAGCAGCCGTCAACATGTGTGTGTGTGTGTGTGTGTGTGTGTGTGTGTGTGTGTGTGTGTGTGTGTGTGTGTGTGTGTGTGTGTGTGTGTGTTTTTGTTTGTTTATGGGTGTCTTTTCAGCAAAGTGATGATGAGTTTATGGACATGGAGTTTGAGGAAGGTCAACATTATCGTCCTCTTTCAATCAGGGTAACACACGCTCAACCTACTGAATGGTGTGTGCCAGTGTTCACTGATCTCATGCTTGTCGTTTGCGTGTTTGTGTATTTGTGTGTTTAAATACATTGAATACTTAACCTTTAAGCCTTTGTAGGCATTATCTGCTTGTTGTCTACTGGTATAATGGAGGTGTGGACCAGCATGGTGTGCTAATGTCCGTACTGTATGTAGGTGTGAAGTACAGTAGGCTCCATATGCTTTCTCTCCATGGGCGCATTCAGGCCTACTGAGAACCGTTCTCGCACCTAATCGCGAACCGGCCATCGTGTTCATGCCACAGGTCTTAGCATATGCTTTGTCTCCATCTGAAATTCTGAGTCATTATTTAAGGAGAATTCCTGTCCATTTCAACATGCATTTGTATTGCTCATGTTACCCTTGACTTGACCGTACCCGACGAGGTCCTGGCCATTTCAATGAGGGCACGATCTGTTACTTACATTATCAGAAAAGCGTCTCAACATACTCCAAATATCATCTCCTTATTCTTTATAAAAAAAGTGAAGAAAAAAAAAACACATGCCCCCATTAGAATGGTCATGATGTCAGGAAGGACTGAACAAAAATATGGCACATCGCCAGGTACTGACAGGACAAGGGTAGCGTGAGCAATACAACTGCATGATGTAACTGACATGAATTCTCCTTTTAAAGGTGACTGCATGGGGGCTAGTACATAGTGGTGGAGTTGTGTTGTGATGCACCACACTGCAGATGGAGATTAGCAATTAGCACCTTCAGCAGATGATGATTTGATTGTTGACACCACAGGCTCTGGCACATCGTCTAACACTGTTTATCTTTAGCTTCTATTCTGGTCTGGCCTTTAAAAGTCTCTTTGAGTGTCGTGAGAAAAGCGCTATATAGCACGTACATATATTGTTATTATTAAAGATGTGGTGGTGTCGTTTTATTCATATGGGCATGGTAGTGAACTAACACGCTTCTCCTAGTTTAGAGCAGGGCAGCCTTGTTGGATTTTTTTCATTTTAATGCTGATGGTTATGAGTTTTGGCATGAGACCAAGGTTTTGTTTGTAAGTTTGCTTTTCTATGTCAAAAAATAGTGAATTTAGAATTCACTCATGAAGATAAGCCCTCGAGATGCATGGTCTAATTTTTCAAGGGGGTCAGTTGCTTGTTATATCACTTTGTTTGAATTTCATTGAAAACTAAAATTAAGACCAAGGCTTAAAGTGGTAGTTCGCTATTTTAGACATTAAGCCATGTTTGTGTGACTTCTGGGGTGAAGTAGAGATGTTCTCATCACAATTTTGACATTTGGTGCTGAACGGAGCATTTGGGTATCCAAGACTGCAGCCCCCCCACCTTTACATTGACTCCAATAGAGCACTCAAGCAATCGATTATAAAATGGCATTAAACTTTTGTTTGAGAAGACATGGAACTCACTGTGTGGTCAGTGGTAGACAGCGATAAATTGACCCGAAAATTGCAGCGAAATATGCCTTCTAACTGTTGTTTAGCATTTGGCGGACCTATTTTTCCCCAGACGCCGTTGAATAGCAGTAGACATCCAGCCAGTAGGTAGCGATAGTGTGTTGTTTATGTAGACATCAAGGAGCGAGGTAGAACGGCTATCTTTGAGCGGGACTGGCTACAAAAACTACAGCTTGCATACAAACCATAGATAGTAACGTAAACAAACGCACCCCCATTTCCGGTCGCGCAGAGTAATACTAGTCAAACCAATACAATCAATGAAGACGGACAATAATGAATATATCTTCTCTGGAAGCGTATTTCGCGGTGATTTTCGAGCCAACGTATCGCTGCCCACCTCTGACCACTCGGTGAGTTTCATGTCTCTGCAAACGAAAGTTTAATGCCATTTTATGATCGATTGCTTGAGTGCTTCATTGGAGTCAATGTGGGGGCTGCAGTCTTGATTACCCAAATGCTCCGTTCAGCACCAAATGTCAAAATTGTGATGAGAACATCTCTACTTCACCCCAGAAGTCACACAAACAGGGCTTAATGTCTAAAATAGCAAACTACCACTTTAAGGCCTCAGTCTCTTGATGTCCTCTGTGAGATGATGTCCTGATGTGAGAGAGATGTTTTCTTCAACTGGCACTATTTATTCAGGAGGAAGAGGATGATGAGGATGATTATTATGGTTACGGTGAGGAAGATGATGATGATTATGATGCGATGGAGCTGGATGACCAGCAGGAGGTGCTGTCTGACCTCAGCGTCCATCAGAGAGCCAACAGGCTGGTTGGCCTCTTCACTGACAGGCCCCCACCCCAGAGGCCCCCTAAGGTGAGGTGAGGGGGGTGGGAGATGGTCAATCACACTGAGTGTGTATATATTATAAAGAGCCTCAAGTGCTGCTCAGGGGAGTGGAAAAGTGATAAATACTATTAGAGATGCACCGGATCCTGATTTTTAGGATCCTGCCTGATACCGGATCCACTGCATAAGATCCTGCCGGATCTGGAACCGGATACCGGATCCTACGACAGGGTTGAAACACATAGCCAACTCGCACACATGGGCCCTTTTTATTACGTTGGTGCAAACTATTTTTAAAAGTCATTGACTTACTGCCACACTGACTTAAACGGACGCTTTCAAAGGGCTTTCACTCCATGCAGCGATTGGGGTTGTGAAAGACTGACTGAAAAGCCTAGGCTGCGTAAAAAGTAGAGATGTCCCAGATCCTGATTTTTAGGTAACTGCCGGATACCGGATCCACTGCTTAAGATCCTGCCGGATCCGGATAGTCTGAAAAATCCTATTATCCTGCCAGATCCGGAACCGGATCTTGG
This sequence comes from Engraulis encrasicolus, assembly GCF_034702125.1. NCBI lineage: Eukaryota > Metazoa > Chordata > Actinopteri > Clupeiformes > Engraulidae > Engraulis > Engraulis encrasicolus. The sequence continues at coordinate 21,956,794 of NC_085860.1, forward strand.
ATCCTGTACATCTCTAAATACTATACTATACGATCCATTTACCATTCATTGCCACCCTGCTGTGCAGTCCAATCTCACTGGATCTGAGAAGTCTGATAGATCTCTGCAAGAGTTTCTGTTCGACTTATGCAGATGACACAAATGGATTGGAACCACTTTTCGTCTTGTAGAAGAAAGAAAGGAATTTTAATTCTGGGTAATCACTTGTCCGTTTTATTCTTCTATTGAGATTTAATGCTTCTATATGTGTATGTGTGTTGTCAAGACGATGAAAAAGCCTTCGCGGTTCTTTATCGAGCAGTGGATACGGACCCACACCTTTGAGGAGCCCCAAAACTCCTCCGCAGGTATCAACGCCTCCAGTAGTCAGGGAAGGCATGTCATACATCCACACCCCCTAGTTACCCTGACTGCAGCATCCAAGCGTGTGGTGTTTTGGATTGACAGTGTTGAAAATGAACTGACTGGGGTGTCGACTGATCTAATCTTGTGTGCGCACATGGGCATGTGTTAGTGATGCTTCTGCTTTTGAGAGAAACACCTTGTGGGATTGGAGTAGTGTACTATTATTGGGCTGTCATGGGTAAGCGGTTAGGTCGTCAGACTGACCCCGCCAGGTTGGGGGCAGTAATTAACCAGTGCTCTCCCCCATCCTCCTCCATGACTGAGGTACCCTGAGCATGGTACCGTCCCGCCGCACTGCTCCCTTGGGGCGCCATTGAGGGCTGGCCCCTTGCATGGGTGAGGCATGAATGCAATTTCATTGTGTGCAGTGTGTACTTGTTTGCTGTGGAGGACTGTGACACAATGACAATCGGAGTTGGAGTTTGGAGGTTTTTTTTTTTGAGCATCTTAAGTAACGTGTTTTGTTTTTGATTGACAGTGTTGAATATGAACTGACAGGGGTGTCAACTGATCTAATCTTGTGTGCGCAGATGGGCATGCGTTAGTGATTCTTCTGCTTCTGAGAGAAACACCTTGTGGGATTGGAGTAGTGTTGTTATATTAAACCCATTCCTACATTAACCATGCTTTCAGTTTCAGTTTCAGTGGGATTCAGAAAATATGTACTGGCGGCTACAGTTACTTGATTGGCGGGAGTGACATCGGGTGTAATTTTGTTTGCGTTGAGAAGCATGTTTGTGTGTGGTGCCTCAACTTCAGAGTTGGACACAGGACACTACTACTAAACCAATCCCACTGTGTGCGATTTGACTTTTCAGTAAAACTGAGTGTGGGTAATAATATTGTCAACGTTTTGGCAAAATGTCTTGAATTGTGTGGTACAATCCCTTTTACTCACACTGGTGTTGAATTTATTACTAACAAGAATCTGAAGATTTTGCAGTTTGACTTTGGTGTCAACAACAGTTTTGGTTTGCACCTAAACTGAACTAAAGTGCATCCCTTTGAGCATGCCTGGCTTGAGAATTCTGGGTAAGCGTTATTCCCATGATGCACTTGTGCAGGAGAGGGCGGTGGTGTTGCGCTGTGAGGACAAGATCCCCCGTCGCATCCCCAGCATCCAGGAGAGGGCTGAGAAACTGGCCGCTCGCTTCAAAGACTCTCCCCCTAAGCCAAAGGTGACCCACCCGCCTGCCTGCCTGCCTGCCCCCCCACCAGTCAACTGAAATTATGCCTCAACCTGTGCGGTTGGAAATATAATCATGGCAGCCAGAGTTTAAATTGGATGGGAACCTGGTGGTTCTCAGCTCCCCCACCTCACCTAGGGCTAAACAGCCAGCCAGAGCTGGCTACAGAATTTATACTGCATTAAATAGAAGATACTGACCACTGTGAGTGGAGAATTGCTTGCACTCCATAAGGCAATTTAGCCATTGATGGCATCCTGTGGTATTGTTTTTATTGTACCTTTCACCTTTTAATATGAGGTGGTCTGGGTTTTAGGCTGATGTAGTCCACTCTGTAAGTGGTTCTTGTTCATTTTATTCTTTTTTTTTCAGTATGTTGTTGCCCCATTATTTGTGTGTCCCATTCTTTCTCCTTTCCTTTCCTGACTGTTCATGGTGTGTGTGTCTACGTGTGCGTGCGTGTGTGCCTGTGTGTATGCTTGTGTGTATGAAGCAAAGGAAAGTGTCTCGCTTGTTCACTGAGCAGTGGTACAAGTCCCGGGAGCTAAGAGGAGACAAGCCCCAGGCCTCGCCTTCTTCTCGCAGACAGGTAGCGGCTGCATCACGCAGGCTGTGTGTGCGTGTGTGCGTGTGTGTGTGTGCGTGTGCGTGTGCGTGTGCGCGCGTGCGTGCGTGTGTGCGTGCGTGCGTGCGTGTTTTGCATGCGAGTGCCTTTCTTGTTGACGGCATGTATTGGTTTGATAATAACGAGACCTACACACAGACATATAGACATACCCCCACATACACACTTAAATTGGAGTATCCATTAAGTGTTTACCCTCTAAACTGAAGTGGCTCAAGATATAGCCCTCCTGCTGCGTGTGCGTGCGTGCCAGCGTGCGTGCGAGCGTGTGTGCGTGCGATTCAGACAGAGAGAGAGAGATGGGGATAAAGAGGCCAGCACACTGGAAAGAAAAACACGTCCACAAGCTACAGTACAAAGGAAGGGTATACTGGGTCTCCTCCTCCTCTAAACCCAGTGAGAGGGGAGAGCTCTCTAAAAATACCAAGACCAGATAGTACAGGGGGGAGCTGGAGATGCTCTGGAATTGCAACAGCAGCCCCATGTCAAGGCTACAGTGACCCAATTTCTAAGAAGCACGCCTATTAACCAAATCTGTCAGTCAGTCCGTCAGTTAGGGTGAGCCTAGGGGGAAAGAAATGAAGAGAAAAAACAATTTTTATTTTAGTTTTAGTTGAACAGCAACTATTTTGAACTGGCGTCTTCTCATGTGTGGGCGTGCGTGCGTGCGCGCGTGCGTGCGCGCGTGCGTGCGTGCGAGTGATGGTCTTCATGTGAGACGCAGACTGCAGACGTACAGTACACAATCAGCTCACCGAAGTCATTGCCCTTTAACTTCAAACACTTCATTCACTGGAAGCCAAGAGATAGTAGGACAATAGGGCTGCTTGCCAATATTAACAGTGGCATATATGTATTAAGTGTCTGTATGAAGAGTGTGGCAGTAAATGAGAGAGAGCGAGAGAGAGTGATGCAGGGAAAGATGGAAGGATAGAATAATGGGGGGGTGGAGGAGTGGGAGAGAGTTATAGGCGAGAGCGCGATATATGATGTGAATGTGTGTTTTTGTCTGTCTGAGTGTGTGTGTATGTAATTGTTTTTGTGAGTGTTCCTGGTATGTGTTTGTGGTTACAGCCTTAGGGGTTTTGGCTCGTCCGTTAGAGTGTCGCATGTGACTTGTATGGTTTTGCTGAAATGCCTTCAGGGTGGAGTGTAATGAATGCTGTTCGAAGTGTCATAATAAATCGATTGTGTTTTGTCCAAGCTCATCATCGCTTTTGTAAGCACTGGTTCTATGTCTGTGTCCCACTTGACTTGTCTGACTTACCAAACATGCAGATCGCCAACTCATTGCTACCTTTGTTATTGCTGCTACGTTGTGTCAAACTGAACATTGCCACTTGTTTTACAGCACGCTTACACACACACGCACACGCACACGCACACACACAAGCACACACGCACACACGCACAAACACAAACTTACCTGCCTTAGCACTTACCTGCCTTGTCCATTTCATTATCACACTTTCCCAGACCTCACCATTATTACCTACCTACCTACCTAACTAGACTACCAGCTGTTACCCTTCCCACTGAGTTGCATCGGCTTCAGCCATTTTCATCATTACATTGATACGTCATATCATTTTTTTTTTCATCCATGAAATTGTTTCCCCTCATTATTTTTTCATCATTATTTCATCACAATGTTTAAACATCATCAGACCACTTTGAATCTGTGAAGTTGTTTCTTTTCTATTTGTTTTTTTCTCATTATGTCTTTCCTCATTATGTCTTTCCTCATATGCCCTTTCCTCTGTATCACCTGTAGCGCTATGTAAAGATGTACACAGAGGGTGTGAGCTCATTGGCTGAGCAGTTAGCCAATCAGTTTCACCCTCCTCAGGATGTTCCCAGCTATCCCATTGAAAGGCGGGATTTGGTAAGAACGTGGTGTGGTTGATGTAGTGTTCCGTAGCGCATGTGTTTGTTGCCAAGGCAACCATGTGCAGTGTACTGTAGCACTCATTGATTTGTCTTGATCGAGTCTCTGTGTCGTCCTCAACCCAACTCAAACTTGATTAATTTCTTGGTGTGTAATCAATAATTTGTTGTGTAATAAATGTCGAGTGTGGTGGTGTGTGTTCCTAATGCCTTAACGCATATACCTATACCTGAGTGTGTGTGTGTGTGTGTGTGTGTGTGTGTGTGTGTGTGTGTGTGTGTGTGTGTGTGTGTGTGTGTGTGTGTGTGTGTGTGCCCAATATATCAGTCATTGACATGCTGTAGCCCAGTGTTTCCCAACCTTTTTTGTCCTGCGTACCCACAAAGCCATTTTGTCATATGATGAGTACCCCCTCACTCATGCTCCATATCTGTTCCTCTATCCCAATGTGATTACACTCCATATATTTGCTATTATTACATTTTTCCAAGTACCCCCTGAGGTGTGCTCACGTACCCCTAGTGGTACACGTACCCCTGGTTGGGAAACACTGCTGTAGCCTATAGTAAGTATGTGTTGATTAGTCAGTGATGCAATGCTGGGGTCAGTTATTATGCAGTTCTGCCCAGCATTGTAGTGACTGTGGAATAATAACATTCTCTAAACCAAGAACTAATATGTCCTATTCAAAATGAGCAAAGCAAGCCTGTGAATCTTTTAACTACAAACTTACTTAACCCAAGAATGATGATTTTGAATGACGATGGCATTCAAACAGAAAACCCCATTGTGTCTGTCAGACCAGCACATTGATCGTGTGCTAGTTTTGTAATGATCCTCAGAGTTGGACAGCCATCTTGGCATTTGAAAGTAAAAGTCCTGCCATTTCTAATCTGTGATTATCCTTTTTCACTCTGATGTCAGGCAAGTTCCATTTTTGAAACGAATCAGATAAAATGACTACCGGTTTCCTTAGAAAATCAGAGAGGTGCAAGTTTATGTCTGTGCCGGCGGATACTGTACTCTTCCTGCTTCAAATGCTTCAAATTGTAGGCGACATTATGTGAAATAAGCTCCTTCGGGAGTTCTTTAGTCAGATGAGCTAATTTGCGGAATGTGTGCTGGAAGCACGGCCAGAAGCATTACACATCAGGACTTTTAATTTCCTAAGCCGATTTGTCCCAATTCTGATTATTATTGTTATTATTCATTTATTTCACCATGTTGCCTGGTTGTCCTTCCTTTCGCAGGGCTCCTTGAGGAAGGAGTTCCCCCAGAACATCGGCGGCAGTGACGTGTGCTACTTCTGTCAGCGGCGCGTTTACGTGATGGAGCGGCTGAGCGCGGAGGGCAAGTTCTTTCACCGCAGCTGTTTCACCTGCGACTACTGCGGCACCACCCTGCGCCTCTCCTCCTACGCCTTCGACGTCGAGAAAGGTAGGATTCAGGCGCATTGTTACACGTTTACTCAGAGACGCATCTTGTCACCAGGCTATGCAGGCAGCTGCTTGGGGCCCCAAGCCTATAGATGGTGAGAAACAGCTAAACTGCAGTTGTGGCGATTGGTTGCGAAGGTTCATTCTTATGAATTTTCGCTTGGAGCCCCAACTTTACCCTAGTATCACCTCTGCATTTACTGTTTTGAGAAGGAAGATTTGCACATCTCAGGTTGAGGTGCAGGACAAAGGCTGATTCAGTTTTTGGAGTGAGAGTTATTTGAAGTGCTTTTTAGTGTCGTCTTCCATGGCAGTGTTACCTTCCAAGACTTCAAAGAAAGAACAACTCAATTATCGAAACATAATTCAGCCATGGAATAAAACACAAAGACGGACAGTGTTTCCCACAGAAATTTTGGAAACTATGGGGGCAGCCGGGGTTTATTTTGTCCGGGGGGGGGGGGGGGGGGGGTCTTCTCACACGGGCCTTTTTTTTGGGGGGGGGGGGGGGGGGGGGTGGGGGGGGGTATTCTTGTAGCGTAAATGCAAAACGGCAAAACAATGACTACAGTATGACATTGGCGCATGGGCGCATGGAGAAACTGTAGGCCTGGGCCTATATTTCAGCCATTTATATTTTGAGAAATAAGGCTACATAAGATTTTACCCATGACTTGTATAATAGTAGTACATTGTCATCGTCAAAAAATGCAGTACAGTGAATAATTTCTGTTTACAACACAGTTTCATTCGTCCCCTCATGCAGGGTCTGGGAAAACAATAATAAAACAAAATAGGAGCAGAGATAAGAATTTAAGAGCACTGTGAAATTGTTAACGCATAGACAAAAAGGGTCTTAGAGGGTAGGCTATGCCTTTTCCCCCCACACATATCTGTAGGCGTACACATTCTACATGAGGGGTGCTGGTCACAGGGCCAGTTTTTTTTCCAAATTCCTCCCATTAAAAGGGCTGAACAACATATTACACATTTATGTCTATATTCACATTCATTACACATTAATTTCTATATGCAGCCCGATGTCTCCTCTGCTGTGTCAATGAAGGTCTGTCACCAAACTCATTACAACTGTAAAACAAAGCCTAGGGAGTGTTAGTAAACTCATCCCAACTGTCCCTTCTCTGAAGGTTTTTTATATTGCTCCCAAACCCAAGTAAACTACAACAACTTGACTAGGCTTTTGATCCCTGTCTTTCAAGCACTTGTGGTTCTCTCTATAGCAGGGGTGCCCAACCTTTTTTTAACCAAGATCTACTTTTGAAGTTGATGGTCTGCCGTGATCTACCAAGTCAAATTCAAGGATGTCAGCATGAAAATTTAAGACCACCATTTATTAATCACCATTATTATGAACAAAATGTTTTCAGTAGGCTACTATGGCCGTATCTTTTCAGTGTGTTTTTAAAGTGTGTTGAATAGCCTATCTTTACAAAGCAATGCAGCACTGATAGTATGCAGAGATAATTTCAGTCATACACAAGTCATAAACAACTGAAACAATTTCAAAATGATAAACATTTGGTATATAAAAGGCACATAGGCCCTATTTCTAAAATATGATGAAGCATTATCATGCCTTCAGTGGTATAGGCTACAAATTAAAAAGGGCTCAGAAATTCACCATTTGTTATGGGTAAATAGTAGGCTACTATGAGAGAGAGAGAGAGAGAGAGAGAGAGAGAGAGAGAGAGAGAGACAGAGAGAGAGACAGACAGAGAGAGAGACAGACAGAGAGAGAGACAGACAGAGAGAGAGACAGACAGACAGACAGAGAGACAGACAGAGAGACAGAGAGACAGACAGAGAGACAGAGACAGACAGAGAGACAGAGAGACAGACAGACAGAGAGAGAGAGAGAGACAGACAGACAGAGAGACAGAGAGACAGACAGAGAGACAGAGAGACAGAGAGACAGAGAGACAGACAGACAGACAGACAGACAGACAGACAGACAGACAGACAGACAGACAGACAGACAGACAGACAGACAGACAGAGAACTCATTGGATTGGTTAACACCCCTGTTAAGTGTGACTTCTTCTATGAAGGTTTTTTTTTTCAGCTCTCTGGGACAGTAGCACAGCAAAGGCTTTCTATTGTGAGTTTGGCCAATCGTTTTGTCCACAACTGAAGCAAGAAACAGCACAAATTGAAGTGAATTCCATACATGTCAACAACTAACATTTCCCTTAGGCCTACACGCGGCACGCGATGTAAACGCAGTTAGCGATGATGCATGCGACTAGCGATTTGGACGAAGATCCTCGCATATCGGCGTGTCATAACGCATCGTTGCGCACATGTTCTGTTACTCACCCGATGTTACACGTGTGCACACATGAATCAACTGTAATACCCTTACGGTCACTTCCTAATGCTTTCCCCTCATTCTGTGTTACCGTGGGACTACTTGATGTATTTACTCCAGGAGGAAAATGCGAAGAAAATTCAAAATCGTAATTCAAATCGTTTTTAACAAAAACGGATATCGTTAAAAAAAAAAAAAAGTAAAAAAAAAAAAAAAGTTTTCGTAAACTATGGCGGCCAAATTTAAACTATGGCGGGCCGCCATAGTTTCCTCAATGTATGGGAAACACTGACGGATTTTCGGGATCACCTTTTAAATTATGTTGAGAACGGGTGCACTGTGCCGCAGCATGCTAAGCCCCCCCACATATGGGCTTGCATGCCCATGGGGGCCTAGGTTTCAGTCCAGCCTGGGTCAGTTCCCAGCCCTGCCTGATCTGTCTTTGTCCACGGAGGTGGGTTGTCAGCGAAGCACAAGGCATAAGCACAAGTAGAGGACAGGAGTTTGGATAATGGAATGGACGCTATATGTTTATGCTGTCATATTTTTCTCACACAATTTCAGTATAACTTCAAAATGGCAGAGCAGTTGTCCAAATTATCAAACGTTTTGAAAGGTTTTCTTGCTTAATTCTTATCTGATCAGACCCAATATCCATACTACTTTGTTGATGTATAACCAGTCAAAGCTTATAGGTGATTTATGGGTGTTTAATTTAGATTAGATCGGTCAACAGTTCTGATGTGCATGATTTGATGGTGAATGTATGTGATCTAAATAGGATGGTGTTTTGATGTGGGTTTGAAGTGCACTATTATGTCATGTGCTGCCCTCTGTGTCGGTTCCGTTGTGCTCCAGGGCCTGTGGTGGTAATGACTTGTGGCTTTGTGCGACTGGGACAGAAGCATATTGTAGTGTTGCTCTGCCCGTTTTTATGGTCCCACAACACATGAACAGTCTTACTACCGTAGAACAAATCGTGAACCGCAAAAGAGAGAGAGAGAGAGAGAGAGAGAGAGAGAGAGAGAGATAAAGAAAGGGAGAGAGAGAGAGAGAGATAAAGAGAGAGAGAGAGAGAGAGAGAGAGAGAGAGAGAGAGAGAGAGAGAGAGAGAGAGAGAGAGAGAGAGAGAGAGAGAGAGAGAGAGAGGGAAAGAAAGAGGGAAAGAAAGAGAGAGACGCAGGGAACGATGGAAGGATAGAATAATGGGAGGATGGAGGAGTGGGACAGAGAGAGAGAGAGTTACAGGGAAAGTTGAGAGAGGGAAAGAGAGGGGGTGGTTTGGGAATTCTGCACTTTATATAACAGATGTGTGACACATTGTAGGCATTCCTCTCCTCTCGGTGCTTGAGACCCTGTGGCTCTGTCTTTAGCTCTGTGGACTTCATGCGGATGTGGGATGTTGCACTGAGTGCAGCTCTTCTCACGGATGGGTCTGATCGTGTGATTGTAATTGTGTCTTGTTTGTGTGCGGTGTGCATGTGTGCTTCTACAGGGAAGTTTTACTGCAAACCTCACTACTGCTATCGTGCATCAGGCCAAGGGCAGAAGAAAAGGCCTGCTCCTGCTCCAGTCTCCAGCAAGGTACACACACACACACACACACACACACACACACACACACACACACACACACACACACACACACACACACACACACACACACACACACATACGCACACGGTCACACAGTGGGTTAAGCTTGCGTTTTGTATAACAGAATATTGAATGTCATGTTATTCTCAGTGAGTGCATATGAAAAGTGAATTAGTCTCGAGTGATTGTTAAGTAGATTGTTATAGTAATATAATGTTTTTTTCTGATTTGGAATTCTGTTTTGAGTGACAACATAGACACAGATTGTGTGTACAAATTCATGTACAAGACACTGGACAAGACACAAGACAATGTGTGTGCGTGAAAAAAATGATATTCTATTCCACACAGTCACTTGTACCTCTTCCCTCACCTGTCCAGCAGGAGTCGCCAGTGGCAGCCCCGGTCACCGTGGACGCCGGCGTTGCCATCGCGGGTGGTGCTTTGGGCACCGTGTCCCCGTCTGCGGCTTCGGTAGCGGAGCGCCGGCCCTCAGGTAGCCCTCTCTCCTCACTCGGGGCGGCGCTGGGGCTGTACCGCGGGGTGGGGGGCTCCCTGCGCTCTCTGCGGCACGCCGCCGCAGCCGTCGCCTACCACCTGGTGGCGCCCTCGCTCTCCCTGTTGCCGCTGCCGCCTCTCTCCCTGCAGCTCCCTCCTCTTCCTCCCTTTGACCTCTTCTCCTTCCTCTGCACTTACTGTGTCTTCCTGCTCACCTATTACACCCTAAACCTGCTGCTGGAGCTGCTCCAGCATGGATAATGGTTTTATTTTGTTGTTGTTGTCACCTGACTCCCCTTCCTTACCTGTCCAGACCAGAACTGCCCCCCCGCTTTCCAGATCCAACCCCCCCAAGCACGGTTGGCGTTTAGTTACCCGAGTCCCAATGTACCCCAAACTCAACTTAATCTGTTCTTAGCTGACCAGATCAGACCAGAACTGACCACCTCACCAGCTCTCTAACCTCAAGGCCCCTGTTTTGTTTTCTTCTAATATTATTGGGACATTTTCCTCTCTCAGCACCCTCTATTCTGTTCTGTGCCCCTTTCCGAGATATGTTAGCCTCCTGTCCTGTCCCCTGTCATCTTAAGTTGCCTGAATCTTTTCCTTTACACCTGAAAACCTGTCCTGTTTCCTTGTCTTTTCCTAACTAATATGTGCTATTTTTAATTTCTTCAGTGTGAAATGTATGTTTTGTGTTGTGGTATAAGTAGTAGTCTGTACATGTGTGCCTCTGTCATTTAGTTTTGTTCCGTTTCTTCTCTGATTAATATCACTGATCAGTCAGGCAAACTAAACCTCAAGCCAGTGCTCTGTATGGACCCAGTGCTTCAAAATGTTCAAAACAAGCAAATATTAGCCATCTTCAAATAGATACCTTTTTTATTTTATTTTTTTTTAATTTATTTTTTTTACAGTTTTTATGCTTAATATCTTAGTCTCTCTCTAAGTTAAGTTGTGCCCAAGGTATTCAGTCAGTGGTTATATAATGAGGAGCAATCCCTTTTGCTTTTGGCTTCGTTCTTTGCCTGACTGTGTTTTAGTGGTCACTTTCTAGTTTGAGGTTTGCATTTTGTTGTTGCCTGGACGAACTTTCTTCTTTTTAGATTTAGCTTGTTACTTGCTTGTAAACCCTTTGTCCTCCTCTCCTTTTTTTCCTATCTGTCTGTGCACCTGTGTAGTAGAGTGCCTGTTCAGTAGTGCCTGCAAGACTGCCTGTGATTGGTAGATTTCCTTTGTGAGAGTGCCTGCGATTGGCAGATTCCTCTGTAAGCTTTACCTTTCCCCCTTCCTGTCAGAGCAGCTTGATCGCCATTAGTGCTTGAATCGGTGCTTGTGATTGGCTCCAACAAAGCTGCACCAGCCAATCTGTAGCTTGTAGTGTTAATTTACTAATTCATTTATTTATTTTTTGGTCTTGTTTTGCAATCTGGGGTCATGACACTTCTCATACTTTCTGCTTGCTAACACTTACGCACTTTCCTAGTTCTCCAGTTAGCCGCTGACTAAGCCAATACTTCTGGCCCTAATCTTCCTGTCGTGTGGCTGAGTTGAGCTGTAGATTTGGGCCAGATGTAGTGTGAAGTCAGCTGCTGTCTGTCTTTCTCTTCTCTCATGTTGGAGCTTCATAAATGTGATAAGTTATATATTAGATGCAGAACTGTCCACAAACACGAGATTTAAGAACATGACAATAGGATTTAGCACTGGGATGTGTCACAGCCAGGCTAAGGCTCAGGGCGAAGGGTCAGGGTATCCCAACTTGCACTGGGTCTAGTAACAATAATAATGATTATAATAATATAATAATATAATATTTGTTGTTTAAAGTGCAATATCACCATACACCATGGAAGTGAATGTATACTCTGCCCATAAGCTAATTAGTGATGCACATGCAATATACAACATTTAGAGGTTCTTCTAATAGGCCAAAAATATCCTATTTAACATAATATTATCTAGTAGATATACCGGTAATTCTGTGTCATCAATCATATATTTTTGCTAAGCTTAAAAATATACTGTATAACGTAAGATTTGATATGAAATGCACTGAAAGGAGAATATTGTTGCGTTAAATGAAGTATAGGTAGATATTTGGTCTAAGTGTTGTTAAGTACTGTATTTAGGCGACCGAATGCTGTAGGATATGCAAGTTAGTGATCGTATGGTAATGTCACGTAATTGAGTAGTTGAGCATGAAAAAACAGATATGGTGTTCAAGCCCTTATGGGTTTATTCATATTCCCGTCCCTTACCTTCATCAATCGTCTTTCCCATAGCGAAGATGATGCGTAATGCTATTAGTAACACGATCGACATAAAACACACACACACGACACACACACACACACACACACACACACACACACACACGCACGCACTCACGCACGCACGCACGCACGCACGCACACACACACACACACACACACACACACACACACACACACACACACACACACACACACACACACACACACACACACACACACACACACACACACACACATTTTTAATGAGTAATGGGCATGAAACTAGTCATTGCCCATAGTTTGGCAGTACAAGCTTCAGATAATTACTGTACATGCCAGCCCTTGGCAACTGTTCCCGTCCACCTGGGTGCTATTTAACTCCAGGTGTTGTCTTAATTATGCCATGTGCCGTTATGCTGCTTTATGCTACAGTCACTTTATATCTATTTAGATCCACAATATGGCGTCCCCCCGTGCTGCTAAAGCTGGCGTTCATTTACCGGGATAATCACGCTAACATGCTGTATGCACCTCGGGCACTCTCTCTCGGGAATAATGTAAAATGCTAAATGGTTATTAGGTGACTTGGTATTAAAATAGAATATAGGAGGAGACAGATACACTGGTGTGCAAGTTAACATGCATGTTGGTCTGAATATGGGGTGTTTAGAGTGGTAAATACAGTATGAGTGGTAAATACAGTACATGGTTACCCCCATTGGTCTAATTGGGCTGAATATAAATATAATATACAGTTGGAATAATTCAATTTACATTTGGAGAAATCCCATATTTGCATCACCTGGGTTTTACGTTGACTTGTTTTTTTGGTCCCAACGCAAATATCATAATCAATTCAAACTGAATTGCCTTGATTTAAATGAACTCAACTGAATAATTCGCTCAGTTTCCGTTCAGATGATCATCTGACCAGAGTTGCTTCCTAGGATGGGAAAAAGGCAAGGTACCACCAGCTGTCCTGTAAACATTTATACAATATGTCAAGAATGTAAGGCTAATAATATATATTCACTTTTATCTGTGAATACCTGTAGGATACGCATATGCCTAAATAAATGCCAGAGATAGATCACAATCTGTTTGAGTCTCTGTGTGCTTGCACTGGGTATTTGGTCTGTACTTTTAGTGCTCTACTAGTAGACTTGGTGTTTGGAAAGGGATTTCCAGGAGGGATTTTTTGGGGATGTTAGCAGGGCCGGATTAATGCACAAGCTCGATATGGCTGCAGCTCCACCTGCCAGGAGGGTCCTGATTGGCCAATAGTGAAAAATTGCAGCATTGTGACAAGATGCAATATTGAACATCTGCCGTGTAGACGTGTTGATAGACATGATATCCTTAATTCCTAGCTCATAATTATGACTATGTCTATGTGCATTTGTCACGAAATGTGTTTTCCGTGGGGCCCACTGCAACCTGTAGCCAAGGGCCCCCCTGCCATCTTAATCCGGCCCTGGATGTCAGAATGATCATCAATTTTTTTTAGTCTTTTTTTTGTCCTCTTCAGAACGTTCCTTCAAAAGTTGCCCGGTTTTGGCCACCATTATTCTTGTTCCCATTTCCACTGTTACGACCACATTGGGAGCTCCTAGCTTTAGTGTCTGTCCGTCTCTGTCCCTCTATGTCTTTTGCTTTTGCTCCATCTCCATCATTCTCTCTCTCCCCTTCTCCTTCTTTCCTTCCTTCCCTCTCTCCCACTCTTCTCTGTATCCCTCTCTCTCTCTCTGCTACACACTCTCTCCTTCCTCCCCCGCTCGCTCCACAGTGCCCGAGGTGAACGGCGTCGGGGAGCCCAGCGTGCCCAAGCGTTTGCGGGGCACCCCGGAGCGCATCGAGCTGGAGAACTACCGACTCTCCATGCAGCGTGAGGAGGAGCTGGAGGAGGTGCCCGAGGAGACGCTGGCCGAGCACAACCTCAGCAGCGTACTGGACAAGGGAACTGATGTGGAGGAAGGATCCAGGTTAGTCACACACACATTACATTACATTACATAACATTACATTATATTACACAACCTCAGCAGTGTACTGGACAAGGGAACTGACGTGGAGGAGGGATCCAGGTTAGTCACACACACATTACATTACATTACATACCATTACATTACATTACATTACATTATATTACACAACCTCACCAGCATTCTGTACAAGGGTACTGACGTCGAGAAGGGATCCAGGTTAGTTATACACTCATTACATAGAATTACATCACATTACATTTCATTACATTACACAACCTCAGCAGCGTACTGGACAAGGGCACTGACGTGGAGGAGGGATCCAGGTTAGTTATAGTCACTTAACATTACATAGAATTACATTACATTACATTACATTTCATTACATTACATGACACTAGACAATCTCAGCAGCGTACTGGACAAGGGTACTGATGTTGAGGAGGGATCCAGGTTAGTTAGACACACATTACATTGCATAGCATTATATTAACATTACATTAGATTACATAGCATTACAATAAATTACATTGCATTATATTACACAACCTGAGCAGCGTACTGGACAAGGGCACTGAGGTGGAGGAAGGATCAAGGTTAGTTATACACACATTACATTACATTACATAACATTACATTACATTACATTACACAACCTCAGCAGCATTCTAGACAAGGCTATTGACATCGAGGAGGGATCCAGGTTAGTTATACTCACATTACATTTCATTACATTACATTATATTACACAACCTCAGCAGTGTTCTGGACAAGGGTACTGATGTTGAGGAGGGATCCAGGTTAGGTATACACACATTATATTACATTTCATAACATTACATAATATTACACAACCTCACCAGGGGGCGTCTTGTATTCAGGCTCGTCTTGTATTCGGGCCAATATGGATACTTAATAAGTTTCAAAACATAAAAGACTTTGAGAAGTCAATAGAACACAACATCGTTCATCGTAAACATCATAATGACCTTGACCAGAAGTGCTAACAACAGTACATCACTGCGTGTACGTACTTGCTCTCTGCAGTAGCTCAGAGTCGGACATGGAGGAAGAGGACGAGGAGGAGGAGGAGATGCGGCACCATCCCGAGGAGGAGGCGGGGCCCTCTGACCTGGGCGGCGTGCCCTGGAAGGAGGCCGTGGAGATCCACGCCAAGCTGAAGGTCATTGTCAATGTCTTATTTAAATGCTTTTAGTTAAACTGCACATTGGAGACTGGTCAAACGCAATTTCAAGCTTCTGTGCTAACCCTGTTACATAGATTTTTGACTATAAAGTACACTTGACTCTTGACTTGAAGGGCGAGGGCAGCGATGGAGTCCCTGACGAGGGCAGCGCTCAGAATGGGCTCGGGCCCCGCTCCATCAGCCCTCAGCAGGATGGTGGAGAGATGGAGGAAGACATGGTGGAGGAAGGAGAAGAGGACGAGGAGGAGGAGGAGGAAGATGAAGAGGAGGATGAGGAAGAGGAGGAGTCTAGTGATGGTAAAGACTTTCATATTCCAACTAGGATGGGAGGAAGATGTGTCATTGGCTGAGTTTTGTTTTGTTATCAGAAAACGTGTTGCTTTGATGCTTTGTGGAAGTTCTCTTTTCTGTGCAGGTGAAATATAAAACCCTGATTTTTCCAGCCATACAGGATGCAGAAAACCAAAAGTGTCTCTATATTTTCAGTGTTGAGTGGCAATATTTTCAGATATCCGTCTGATTGTGCACAGATGGACTCTAGGGGAGTAGATCTCCTCAATCGACACATCAGTAAAACTCCTCCCACCTGATTCACTGTGTCAGCAGTCTGTCTTTCTCTCTTTCTGTCTTTGTTTCTTTCTTTCTCTCTCTCTCTCTCTCCCTTTCTTTCCTTCTTTCCTTATTTCTGTCTTTCTTTCTCTCTCTTTCTCTCTCGCTCTCTCTCTCTCACTCTCTCTCTCTCTCTCTCTCTCTCTCTCTCTCTCTTTCTCTCTGTCTCCATTTTCCTGTAATCCTGCCCTCCTTTTTTCCTAAGTACCTCTGTAAATTTCCTCTCTCGCTCTCTCTCTCTCCTCTGAGAGGTTAATGCACTCATTCTGTTCCACTCCATTAACTTTTGCGAGTTAAAGCTCTTAAGCCGTTTAATCTGGCAGAATGATATTGAGATGTGTCGTCGTTACGGGCGCTAATTAAATTACGATGCACTTCAGGAAAATTGTACAGTAACCCACTTGCGGTATTTCTCGCCAGGGAGAAAGTCCATTATAGGTATATACTACCTAATGCTTTAGGTGACTCACCTCAGTGTGTGTGTTTTTTTTAAGACTCCAGGTTTGGCTGAGTGCCTGGGGAAGCAATGTTTAAAAGCCCCGAAAAAAAGAATAAACCAATTAATTAATTACCTATTTCTGAGTGAAATTGACGACACTAGAGATGACGCGTCTTATTTGCTCTGTATTAGAAAGAATACCTGCAAAGTCAGGCAGTGTGAGGTAGGGGTGGTACGGTTCACAAAATTCCCGGTTCGGTTCATATCACGGTGTCAAGGTCACGGTTTTCGGTTCTCTACGGTTCTTTTTTTTAGTTCATGATAAATGATGCACTGGGAATATTAAACAATATTTATATAACTGCAGTTATAAAGTGATGTATAGGCTTATAATAGGCTTATTGTATAGGCTCATAATGTGAAAATGGTATGATTTTAATTGTGTCATCCTCTGATTGGTTATATACGCTAATGTTTTAATCATAGAGACCGGATAAGATACTCCTAGAATGTCTGTTTTACATATTTTTCTGGGCAGTACATGAATTGCGGTTTGCGACGGATTGCACGGTTCGGTTCGGTATGTGTGTGAATTGTACGGTTTCGGTTTTCGGTGCGGTTTGTGCCATCCCTAGTGTGAGGTAACCTTTTTCCCCCGCTAAATAAACCAATTAATCAGTTAAGGGGTTGTCTAGAAAATGAGTATGACTTCATTCATCCTCTTGTCTCACTGTCAATCACAGCCAGGCACAGTACCAGTGTTCTTAGTGACCTCTTGGCTGTGTGGGATGTCTTTGGGTAGTTTTACCTGATTATGTGATAAGTTTTTTTTATAACCCTCTGGCTTACTTTATTAAACCAATTCATCAGTTAAGGAGCTATCTAGAGAATGAAAACTATGACCTCATTCATCCTCTTGTCTCACTGCCAATCACTTCAATCCCTTCTAGTTCCAGTGTCTCTTCATGTGTGACATCATTGTCTTTCCTTCCTTCCTTCCTTCCTTCCATCCTCTCCTCACCTTGTTTTCCTTTCATTCCTCTCCTCTCCCTTTCATTTCCCTCTGCTTGATCGCCACCCACCTTGTGTGTATGTGTATGCGTATGTGTATGCGTGTCTGTATCTGTATCTGTCTGTGTGAGCTTTTTCTTTGTGTGGATGTCATTCTGTGTTGTGTCGGTCTGTTGTCTCTGTGTTTTCTTGTCTTCACCATCTTGTCATTCTATTTATGTCATTCTATCTTTGTCTTCCGATCTGTTGTCTGTGTCATCCTCTTTACCACCTTGCCTGTGTGTGCTACCCCCTTTGTGTGTTTGTGTGTGTGTGTGTATGTGTGCTACCCCCTTTGTGTGTGTATGTGTGTTTGTTTGTATGCTACCCCTTTTGTGTGCCTGTGTGTGTATGTGTGTATGTATGGGTGGGTGGGTATGCCAGAGGGCGAATATTGCCCCTGGGAGCGTGAGCTGCAGTCAGGGCTTTGGCTGGAGGGGCTGGCTGATGAAGAGGACACGGGTACCTTCAAAGGTACACTAGCTCTGCCTGCCTACCTGCCTGCCTGCCTACGGGTGACACCGCGTGATGCTCCCTACCCCTCTAGCTCCTACCCCCTATATCCTACCCCCTACACCCTATATCCTAGCTCCTACACCCCATTTCCTACGCCCTACGCCCTATATTCTATCCCCTACACCCTATATCCTAGCTCCTACACCCTATGTCCTACCCCTCTCCTCCCTGTCCTCGGTCTCCTCTAACCAATGGTTAACACCGGAGAACATCCTCATATCACCCTAATCTCCAGGCCCGGTTGCCAGGTTACAGTAGCAGCATCCTGGGTGCCCTCTTGGCTGTGTGGGATGTCTTCGGGTAGTTTTACCTCATTATGTGTTACGTTTTTTTTATATAACCTTCTGGCTTACTTTACTGAGACTAAGTGCTATTTGGCAATAGTCTCCAGTACTGAGTCATGTTTCTTTTTTGTGTGTGTGTTTGTGATTATTTGAAGCGACATTCAAGGTTGACTCAATGCTTTGCAATCTTTGTGATTTTGTTTGTGGAGATATTTTTTGTGCATGTTTTGTGACGATGCAAATCAACAGTCTCATCGGATTGTGATGTTTTTTTTCTGTTCAATATTCAATGATAATGGTTTTGTTTTCAATACTAATTCCTGGCTGGTTGATCACTTTTGAGCAATTTTCTCTAACCCCAATTTTCAGGAGAACAGTTTTGTG
>NC_085860.1:21980483-21990483 GCF_034702125.1 Engraulis encrasicolus
AAAAGACCAGCTTACTAGCCACTTTGACCCGTTAGAGAGTGTATGTTTAGCTAGCAAAATTAGCATGATATACCAGCCATTTTGGCTGGTGATGAATAAAGTTAATTTAGAGCCCTGGTGATGACCTGTCTTTAGTTGGTGGTCTGATAGCTGTTAGTGACGTCTTGCTTCCTGTATCTGACTGTGTAATGTCCTGTGATCTCAGAGCCCTGTGAAGAAGAGGAGGAGTATGATCCAGAGGCGGAGGCAGGAAGCCTCTACATCGAGCCTGGGACAGAGCTGGATGAAGGTCAGCTGTGTGTGTATGTGTGTGTGTGTGTGTGTGTGTGTGTGTGTGTGTGTGTGTGTGTGTGTGTGTGTGTGTGTGTGTGTGTGTGTGTGTGTGTGTGTGTGTGTGTGTGTGTGTGTGTGTGTGTGTGTGTGTGTGTGTGTGTGTGTGTGTGTGTGTCTGAATGTGTCTGTGTGTGCGTACATTTGCTGTGGGTTGAAAATGAGAGTATAGTAAATATATGAATCATATTCACTTACATGCACTCACACACGCTCACACACTGACGCGCAGACACACACTCACACTTTCCTACACGATACCCTGTGAAGCGATCTTGGGTGTTTTGAAAGGCGCAATATAAAACGAAAGTATTATCATTATTATTATTATTATTATTATTATTAATATGAATAAAATATATTTTGGCATGTGTATTTGCATAGAATGTTTGTTTTAGTTCAACATGTTTTTGTATGTGGTAGGATATGTGTAAGTACTGTATGTTAAAGTGTAGGGTAGGGTAAATGCCCCTCTGATGCAGAGGCTGAAATATATTGTTGTTGTGTTTATATGCGTAGAGAGTTTATTTAGTTGCATGTAAAATTGTATGTAAAAGGCAAATGGCGAATGATCTGGTCCCATCCATGTGTGCAGATGACATCCCCTCAGATGCGGAGGCTGAGGCTCGTCTCCACCAGATGCCCGACCAGGAGGAGCTCCCGGAGGAGCCCGAGAGGCCAGAGAGCCTGGGCAGAGTCTCCAGCCTGGGTAGGCTTAGCAACGCCTCACTGTGTGTGTGTGCGTGTGCGTGTGCGTGTGCGTGTGCGCGTGCACGTGCGTGTGCGTGTGCGTGTGCGTGTGCGCGTGTGTGCGCGTGTGTGCGCGTGTGCGTGTGTGTGTGTCAGCGGTGTAGTCTACTTTTTTGAAGTGGGTATACTGTATATTCCAGCATTTTTTGAAGTGGGTATACTGTATATATTTATGCCATTCAAAATAATGGATCAATCAATTTTAAGTGGGTATACTGAAGCCTCTAAAATTTAGAAGTGGGTATACTCCGTATACCTGCGTTAAACATAGACTACACCACTGGTGTGTGTGCATTTTGGTTGTATGTGTATTTGATTGCATGCATATATGAATTCCTTTGCCTGTATACTTTGAATATATTTCATTTAAGTTCACCATCTAAACATACAATGCTACTGTAACATTCCTCAAATTAAACAGTATGACGTTTTCATGCGATTACTCCGTTGTGCAATTCATCTTTAGGATTACAGATTTTTAATCTCCCATCTATGCTAGGGTTTTTTCCCAAGACCATAAAAAACCTGATGGCTATTATGTTACTGTCAGATCTGACATAAAATATCGAGTTGGTTTTGGGTGTTGCCAGGATGGTAAATCATCACTACATGTTGTCTTCCAAAAGGTCAAACCTCAGAGAGTCCAAAGCAGCTGGTAGTGGATGTTGTGCTGTCTCCAATACCAAAAACCTCTGAAACGGACCTTGGGGAGGTAAGAAAAACACGTGTATCGAATAATAACCTTTCAGCACTAGCTTAGATCTGAGATTTCGTTTCAAATCTTGCTCTTTTAATTTTTTTTTCAAATTCCTTTTCACAGGCACACAGCAAATCCCCACCAGTGCCTGTGTTTGTGATGTCTCCTGGTGCACGCTTCTTCCCGGACCCCTTCCACCCAGGCGCAGCCAAACTGCCTACCCCACTTCAGTCTCCACCAACCCAGCTGCAGTCTGCAGCCAGCTCCCCTCCTGCGGTGGCTGGTTCACCGGCGGTGGTCGTATCTCCAGGAGCCGCATCGCCTGCACTCACATCGCCGGCCCCTTTCTCACCTGTTACAGCATCACCGTTCTCACCTGTTGCACGGTCGCCCACAGCCAGATCACCTGTCTCCGCTCTCTCTCCAACGGCTGTGTCTCCACCTGCTCTCCACCCATCGTCGTCAGCCACTCCTCCCACTTCTCCCATTCGCTCCCAGCCCTTACCGCTCCCCGAGACACCATCGCCCAAGCAGCCTACTGCCCAATCCCAGTCTTTTGCTTGCACTCCGTCAGCCAATCCGCTCTCTCCCATCTGCACTCAGACCCTCCCTTGCCAGGAGCCCTCCTCGCCCCTCTCCTCTGCCTCGCCGGTCCGCACGCAGCCCTTCCCCGCTGCCACGTCCACGCCGGCGGCCTCCAAATCGGCTCCTCAGACGACCTCGGTGACCCCTCTCACGCCGCCTACGAGTCGGGCGACAGATGACTCCATGGAGGTCACGCCGGCCAAGAAGGACATCATCGAGGAGTTCTGGCAGAAGAGCGCCGAGATCCGCAAGAGTCTCGGGCTGACGCCTCTGGACCGAAGCCGCTCCATTGAACAAAAGAGTACCGGTAATTTATCAGTTACCAATCCAACGTCCCCTGCTCCTTCGCCAACTCCAGCCCCAGCTCCTGTTCCCATCTCCATACCTGACAGGGCACCGTACTCTCCGTCGCCCATTGCCTCTCCACTCTCCTCCAAGTCTCAGACCCCGGACGTCTCCTCAGGTATGGAGGATTTGAGGCCCACCTTCCCCACCCCTGCTGGCGGTGGCGGTGGACGCCCGGTTATCCGGCGACTGAACATAACCCTGGAGGGTCAGGTGATCTCTCCCGCGGAGCCCAAGAACAGTCGGTCGCCGTCAGAGCGACGAGAGCCCAGCAGCAGCTCGGGGTTGGGTCTGAACGGCAGCGGCACAGCCACTAGCGACAGCGTTAGCGTTAGCGTTAGCCGCAGCGCCTCAGACTCTACACTGCTCACTCCACCCTCGAGCCCCCCGCCACCACCACCCGCCGATGAGGAACCTGCAACGCTCAAACACAAGAGGCACCAGGTTGCGTGGGACCCGGATCCTGGGGAGGAGAAGGGGAAGGAGAATACGGCCCCTGAGCAGCCTTATGGTCAGGCGGCACCGCCCCAAACCATCACACCTCCACCAGTTTCTTGCTCCACTCCCCACAGGACCAGGTCGAGCGCCAGCCCCCCTCCTGCACCCGTTCCAGCCCCAAGGACTGGACCTGTAGGCTCCTGCGTGGTCATGCGCCGAGACGTGAAGCCGAGGCGAGAGGAGGCACGGAAGTCGTTTGTGGAGAGCGTCGAGGAGATCCCGTTTGCGGACGACGTGGAGGACACCTACGATGACCGCACACCAGAGACGAGTGGCGCCAATGATCGATTCTTTACGCCGCCAACAAGCAGGAAACCAGATAACAACCGGCCTCCACTGCACCTGGCTCTGGCCATGGAGAACGGTAAACCCAACATCCCCAACACGCTGGCTGGCGGCGGCGGAAGGGCGTCGCCTCGGACCGCCAGCCATATCTCGCCTGAGGCCAAGGAGATTGCAGAGGAGCGGATGAGGGCCCGGGAAAAGTCGATCAAGAGCCAGGCGCTGAAGGACGCTATGGCAAAGCAGCTGAGCAAGATGAAAGACTCAGACGCCAAGGTGAAAGAGTCTGCCGGCGACTCAACGAAGGGGGCACCTAAGGTGTCCTGGACGGTTTCCGAAACGGCTGGCAGCGGCGGTGGCGGCAGCAAACAGAGCAAAAAGCGCTCCAGCTCGCCCAAGATGAGCGCCGTGAAGTCGCTGGAGTCCAAGAAGCAGGCGGAGACGGCGCTGCCCGAGCGCTTCTTCACCACGCCGAGCGGCCTCAGCCGCAGCCAGGAGAGCTCCGTGGCCTCCTCCGAGAGCTCGGCGGGCAGCAAGAGCAAGAAGCGCTCCTCGCTCTTTTCGCCGCGCAAGAACAAGAAGGAGAAGAAGGCCAAGAGCGAGCAGGCCCGGCTCTCCGGCTCCGAGGACACGCCGCCAAAACACAAGTCCCTGTGGAAGGCCGTGTTCTCGGGCTACAAGAAGGAGAAGAAGAAGAAAGAGGACAAGTCTGGGAATAGCACTCCGTCGTCCAGTAGTGCCGCCACCACGGACTCGGGGAAGAAGAGAGCCACGCCTCAGGATCGCACATCAGGTAGTATTGTGTGTGCGCGTGTGTGTGTGTGTGTGTGTGCGTGCTCGTGTGCGTGCTCGTGTGCGTGCGCGTGTGCGCGCGCGCGCGTGTGTGTGTGTGTGTGTGTGTGTGTGTGTGTGAGAGTGTGAGTGTGTGAGTGTGAGTGTGAGTGAGAGAGCATGGGTGTGTGTCTGTTATGGGGTTGGATGCCTTGCTCAAGGGCACTTCGGCCATGGAGTGAGGTAGAGAGTGGAAGGGTGGGATTTGAACCTTCAACCCTCTGATCTAAAGCCCATCTCCTTCACTACTTGGCTGATGGACTCGACTCTACTCTACTATTGGGCGTATATTTTCCCATTGCATGCAGAATTCTTTTTTTGAAAGCCTGGGATGTGTCCAAATGACTGTGAATAGTCTACACAGTGTCTTTATGAGTTTATTTACATGGCTGTCATTTTTTTTATTAAATTCCCAGGACTTTGTTCTTCTTGCATTTTGTAGTCAGCGTTTTCTTCAAATTTTCTCATCATGAGCATATGAGAAAAGAAAGGCATCTAAAATTGGGCAGTTTCTTTTATATGAGCATCAATCAAACGTCAATCTCTTTTTCTGTAGCAGATCTGAAGTTGAGGAAGAACTTG
Source organism: Engraulis encrasicolus (assembly GCF_034702125.1). Taxonomy (NCBI): domain Eukaryota; kingdom Metazoa; phylum Chordata; class Actinopteri; order Clupeiformes; family Engraulidae; genus Engraulis; species Engraulis encrasicolus. Next base: position 21,985,384 of record NC_085860.1, read on the forward strand.
AGCTTCTCTGAAGACTCCGATCTGTCATGTGACGATGTTCTGGAACGTTCCTCGCAGAAGTCCAAAGCAGATGTAAGTTCCATATGTTTGTCACGGGTGATTATGCCTTGCTGAGTTCTGTAATACCTTGTAACATGTTAACGTTTTTTTGAGTGTGGCTTACCGTATGTATTTACACCTGATTTTATATGCTTTGCATTTTTTTTCATAGCACCACGCGGACATATTTGACCTTGTGTCTGAGATCAAAAAAGAGGCTATAAAGGAGAAAGAGGAGAAAGAGAAGGAGAGAGAGAGGTTGAGGGACAAGGAAAGATTGAAGGAAAGGAAGAGAGCGGCAAGACAGAGAGAGAAAGCCAAAGTAAAGCAGAGGGAGATGAAAGACAGGGACGCCATCCCAGGGCTGGAGACAGGAGGATATGAGGACGAGGTATCTCTACCAGCACAGGCGGGGGGTTGACAGCTCCTGGATTTGAAACTACCAAAATGCAACTGAAATGAGATTCAAGCAGCAAAAAAAAGTGATAAGTCACCTTCAAAATAACTTTGGGACTCCTGACTTTTTTTAATACACTGTTTGGCTGTTTGACGTCCCCATCTGTCAGTATTCCGTCGAGGCCAAACCATATCTTATTGCCCACGAGACTTATTTAAAGGTCTCTTTGAAAAAAAAAGCAGAGAATTATTAAGATTCAAAATTAAAAATGGCGAAACGATAACTAGAGGTCTCCATTTAGCGAGGTCTTAAAGGATTGCGTTGCACTTGAGTCTTGTTTTAGGGTGATTGTGTATGCATTTGGCATCCAAAAGCTTCACACCCTGCCAGCCTGTGCCAGTGTGCTCTGGTCTAGTGAGAGTGTGTAGGTAGAGAATTACAAGGGCCCGATTCATCTCAGCCCTCACATGGTGCTTGGGGTATTCAGGCAGTTCATGCATTTTTGTAAGATTCTGACCGAATCAGAGAGGAAATGCATGTAACATTTGGAATATATAGACATGCTCATGTACATTTCTATTTGTTTAAAGGTACACATTCTGCCCCATGTGCAGTATATCAGCAAGATGAGAACAAACATTTTTGTTCTTTACAGTCATTTTTTTACACGTATTTCCTAAAATATGTAAATGATCTCGTTATTTATGTTTTGAGTTGCTAATTCTAATAGCTAATATTTTATTTGATGTGCTAATTCTGAAGTGTGCATTTTTATGTGAAGTATGTCAACTTAACTTAAAGTGGTAGTTCGCTATTTTAGACATTAAGCCCTGTTTGTGTGACTTCTGGGGTGAAGTAGAGATGTTCTCATCACAATTTTGACATTTGGTGCTGAACGGAGCATTTGGGTATTCAAGACTGCAGCCCCCCCACCTTTACATTGACTCCAATGAAGCACTCAAGCAATCGATCATAAAATGGCATTAAACTTTCGTTTGCAGAGACATGAAACTCACCGAGTGGTCAGAGGTGGGCAGCGATATGTTGGCTCGAAAATCACCGCGAAATACGCTTCCAGAGAAGATATATTCATTATTGTCCATCTTCATTGATTGTATTGGTTTGACTAGTATTACTCCGCGCGACCGGAAATGGGGGTGCGTTTGTTTACGTTACTATCTATGGTTTGTATGCAAGCTGTAGTTTTTGTAGCCAGTCCCGCTCAAAGATAGCCGTTCTACCTCGCTCCTTGATGTCTACATAAACAACACACTATCGCTACCTACTGGCTGGATGTCTACTGCTATTCAACGGCGTCTGGGGAAAAATAGGTCCGCCAAATGCTAAACAACAGTTAGAAGGCATATTTCGCTGCAATTTTCGGGTCAATTTATCGCTGTCTACCACTGACCACACGGTGAGTTCCATGTCTTCTCAAACAAAAGTTTAATGCCATTTTATAATTGATTGCTTGAGTGCTCTATTGGAGTCAATGTAAAGGTGGGGGGGCTGCAGTCTTGGATACCCAAATGCTCCGTTCAGCACCAAATGTCAAAATTGTGATGAGAACATCTCTACTTCACCCCAGAAGTCACACAAACAGGGCTTAATGTCTAAAATAGCGAACTACCACTTTAAGTATGACATTACTGAAGGAATATATTGGCTTAACCATATACGATTATTGGCTTTTCCATCACACAAATGCACACAGAGCCAATAATGTATTCACAATTGTATTGATGGTTATGTAGTATGGAATACATTGTGAAAAAATAACATGGGTGTGTCAGTGTTTGAAGCTGTCTGCCAGAGTAGTTGTCTGCCAGATACCCCTGCACCATCATCATTTGGCCGATTAGGTTATGAAACAGGTAGCTAGCATTCATGGTCTCCGTTGCTCTGGTGAGTTTGTCTTTCAGTCCATATCTTAGCTGTGTTGTTTAGCCCAGTTTCGTTGTGCTCTAGCTGTCTACTGTTGGTTGTGTAGCACTGTTTTGTTTGTGTTTAGTCTTTATGAAACTGTGGAGAAAGATTGGTAATAGTAGTAATGGCTTCTCATTATGGTCTTTGGATGGCACCAGCCTTTCACCCGAAAGGTAATCCAACAACACCAGTGTGGCCATAGACTATAGTAGTTGGAATATACCCTATAATTTGTCCATGAATGGTTTCTGTTATGAGAAAATGATAACAAGTAATGTTAGTGGCATCTCCATTATGTTGGCGTTCTCCAAATGAGTGTCATCACTGTGGGAATGGGTGTGTATGTTTTAACATTGGTTATGATTTGACTGTTAATTCATGTTGGTTTGTGTGTGTGTGATTTAATTTAACCCATTAACCCATTTAATCATGCCATTTGTTTTGTGTTTGTTTTCCATTGTTTTTGTTTCTTTTTTTTCTTTTGTTTTTGTTTTGTCTCCCCAAGTCTGTTTATGTTCCTCATGCATTGGCGTTCAAGAGATCTTACGCCAACAAGGTAGTGTGTGCATCTCCCATTGGTCCATTCATTCATTTTATTTTTTTTATGCGCATGCTTTGAATCACCACCACTCGCCCCTTCCATCTGTTCTGTTCACCTGGTCGCCATCTTTTTGCTTTTTTTACTGTTTCAAAAAACTAACCACTTCTGCGGACGCATGACAAGTCTTCGCCACAGCGCCATCTATCTTGCTGGAGGTCATACTTGAATCCACTTTGTACTTGGTGTTTTATTATTATGACTTTTTTTTCCTAAGTGGCTGCCTTCCACCGCTGAGCCGCTACTGCTTCTGTCTTGGTCACATGATCACAGACTACATGTGATTGGTCCATAAGGAGTCCGTCAGCTCTTTGAAATTGATAACCCACTGGTTCTTCACATCCTGTCCCTGTTTGCCCTCTCTCTGTCTCTTTCTTTCTTTCTTTCTCCATCTCTATCCCCCTTTTTTCTGGCCTTGTCTTTCACCATTTTCTCTGCCATTGGTCACCCTCAGTGTGTCACAAACCCTGTGTTGTTTTGATTGCATCATTTGGCCCCTTTAGTAGTTTTGGGCAATGATGAAACATGATGACAGGATTTTACCAGCCTATGTCATCAGAACTTTTCTGAGGTCTAGATCTTTTATCTTTCAGTTGGCACTTACTGTCAAATACTTTGCAGAACACCATCTATTCTGAACAGTTAAAACAAAACAAACATTTAGCTTTCAGGCCTTCCAAGGCGTCTTTGTTGTTGGCCAGGAAACTGAGCTGTTTTGATCACTAACTGACAAGTACATGCAACTACTGATAGCTATATAGAGTTACTTTATGGGTATTAGTTGTATCAGTTCACTAGGGGTTCAACAGACAATATCTGTATGCATCAAGCGTCCCGTGTTTTCTCGCTAGCAAAGTGACCTATGAGGGTTTCTCGCTTCTCCTACCTCTCCTCTCCTTTTTTGCCGAGTTCTTATTTTCTTCTCTGGGTACATTTGATGGATGGATGGATGGATATCTCACTCCCCCTCCATCCTTTTTGTAGAAGACGTACACGGAAGAGGAGCTGAATGCCAAACTGACGCGGCGTGTCCAGAAGGCAGCCCGACGGCAGGCCAAACAGGAGGAGCTCAAGAGGCTACACAGAGCCCAGGTGAGCACGCTGGAAAGTTCGACAAAGTTCTAGGACTTTGATTAAAAGTTTATTGCAGCTTTGACAGACTTCTTGGACGTGGATTGTTATTGGGGATATTTCATGTATCAAACACACATGTACACACTGTTTCCATGTTTCTTGTGGTACCGCATTGAATTGTTAGTTCAGCTGAACTGTGAAAGTTCATGCAAGGACCAGAGAAGGTTACAGGTTTCCACTGAATAAACAAGGCCGTCAGGCTCCATCACTCTTGGCTGTTGGTGATCTTAGAGAAATATTTACCTGCTGCGTTCGTTGTTTACCCGCTCAGTGCCCAGTAGGCAAACATTTCATGTCCGCTTTCTGTATTTACATATTTATGAGTCAACTGCCTGTTGTACTGCCAGTGCTCATCACCAGTTGTGTTCTGTCATTCGAATTATCATTGTAATTCTCCCTGTGGAAAATAAACTATTCTTTTTGAGAACATTTTCTTAAAGTTTCATGAAAAAAATAATTTTAAAAAACATCCCAAACCAAGACACAAGCAGGATCAGTGAAGGGCTATAGGGCTCAGTCCTCGGTTCATTGAGTTCATTCCCAAACACTGACAATTTGGCTCGGTCTCTAACTGAACTGGTTTCTTTTCTACATGTTTGCTTGCTTCTCTTCTTCCTTCTCTTCTCTTTTCTTTTCCTCCATGGTCTCTTGTCTGTCTTCTGACTCCTTGTAGATCATTCAGCGACAGCTGGAGCAGGTGGAAGAGAAACAGCGGCAGCTGGAAGAGAGGGGCGTTGCCGTGGAAAAAGCCTTGAGAGGGGAAGCAGGTACTTTTTCTCTCTTGTACCATCACACGCTCCTGACTACATGTTCTCTACTAAAAAAAATGATTCCTGTCCTTGTCTTCCCATGATGCACAAGTAAATGTATTTATTAATTGATTTATTGATTAATCTCTCAAATAATACTCAGGGCTACTATAAACATATTAACGTTTTGCACCAGGCTACAAATAGGGACAGGCTACAATTTAAACGAGGATTTTACTGCAAAAAGAAAGTAAGAC